>NW_027640806.1:0-60000 GCF_949752795.1 Hyperoodon ampullatus | reverse complement strand
ATCACAATGCGCCATGCCCACTGTCATCACAATAATCCCTGAAACTTGTCAGAAAAATGCTCCATGACCCTGTCATCACAAGGCTCCATGCCCTTTCATCACAATGCTCTATGACCCCTGTCATCACAATGCTCCGTGACTCCAGTCATCACAATGCTTCATGACCTTTGTCATCACAATGGTCCATGACCTCGTCATCACAAGGCTCTGTGACCTTTGTGACCACAACACTCCATGAACATTTCATCACAATGCTCGGTGACCCTTGTCATCACAATGCTCCATGCCTTTGTCAGCACATTACTCCATGACACATGGCATCAAATGTGCCATGCGCTTGTCATCACAATGCTCCACATCGTTGTCATCACAATGCTCCATAAACCTTGTCATCACAATGCTCCATGCGTTTGTCATCACAATGTTCCATGACTCATGTCATCACAATGTGCCCTGAGTTTCTCATCACAATGCTCCACAGCTTTGTCATCACAATGCTCCATGCACCTCTCATCAAAATGCTCTCTCACCACTGATATCACAATGTTCCATCACTAGTCAACACAATACTCCCTCCACCCTGTCATCCCAATGTTCCATGACCCTTGTCACAACAATGCTACATGCTCTTATCATCACAATGCTCCATGACCCCTGACATCACAATGTTCCATAACCCCTGTCATCACAATGCTCCATGACCCTTTTCATCACAATGCTCCATGACCCCTAACATCACAATGTTCCATAAACACTGTCATCAAAATGTTCCATGACCCTTTTCATCCAATTGCTCCATGACCCTGTCATCACAATTCTCCCTGCCCTTCTCATCACAATGCACCACACCCTTGTCATCAAAATGCTCCATGGCCTATGTCATCACAAAGCTCCAGGACCCATGGAATCACAATGCTCCATGCCATTGTCATCACAAAGCTCCATGAAACCTCTCATCACATTGCTCCATGCCGTTGTCATCACAAAGCTCCATGACGCTTGTCATCACAATGCTCCATGCCCTTGTCATTGCAATCCTCCATGACACATGTATCACTGTGTTCCGTGTCCTTGTCATCACAATGCTCCATGCTCACTCTCATCACAATAATCCATGAAACTTTTCAGACCAATGCTCCATGCCCTTGTCATCACAATGCTCCATTACACCTGTCATAACAATGCTCCATGACCCCTGCCATCACAATGTTCTACGGCATTGTCATCACAAGACTCCATGACCCTTGTCATCACAATGCTCCAAGACCCCTGTAATCACAATGCTCCATGCCCATGTCATCACAAAGCTCCCTGACGCATGTCATCAGAATGCTCCATGGCCTTCTCATTACAATACTCCATGCCCTTGTCATCACAATGCTCCAAGACCCTTGTTATTACAATGATCCATGCCTCTTTGCATCTCAATGCTCCATGAACCCTGTCATCACAATGCACCATGCCCATCATCATAATGCTTCATGCTATTGTAATCACAATGAAATCAAAATTCTCCATGACCTCTCTCATCACAATGCTCCAAACCCTTGTGATCACAATGTTCCATAACACTTGTCATCACAACGCCCATGACGCTGGTCATCACAATTATCCATGGACTTCTCATCACAATGCTCCATGACCTTTGTCATCACAATTCTCAATACACTTGTCATCACAATGCTCCCTGACACTTGTCATCAGTATGCTCATTGAACCCTGTCATGACAAGTCTCCATGCCTTTTTCATCACAATGATCCATGCCCTTTTCATCACAATGCTTCATGCCATTGTCATCACAATACTCCACAAGCTTGTCATCAGAATGCTCCGTGACCCTTGTCATCTCAATGATCCATGACCCCTGTCATCACAATGCTCCATGACACCTGTCATCACAATGCTCCATGCCCCTTGTCATTACAGTGCTCCATGATGTTCGTTATCACAATTATCCATGGTCTTCTCATCACAGTGCTCCACGGTCTTGCCATCACAATGCTCCATGCCCTGGTCATCACAATGCTCCATGTCCCCAGTCATCACAATGCTCCATGACCCCTGTCATCACAATGCTCCATACTGCTTGTCATTACAGTGCTCCATGACACTCGTAATCACAATTGTCCATGGTCTTCTCATCACAATGCTCCATGCCCTTGTCATCAAAATGCTCCATGACCATTGTCATCACAATGCTCCATGACCACTGTCATAACAATGCTCCATGACCCCTGTCATCACAAGGCTCCATACCACTTGTCTTTACAGTGTTCCATGATGCTCCTCATCACAATTATCCATGGTCTTCTCATCACAATGCTCCACGGTCTTGCCATCACAGTGCTCCATGCCTTGGACATCAAAATGCTCCATGTCCCCGGTCAACACAATACTCCCTCACCCCTGTCATCACAATATTCCATGACCCTTGTCACAACAATGCTACATGCCTTTATCATCACAATGCTCCATTCCCCTGACATCACAATGTTCCATAACCCCTGTCATCACAATGCTCCCTGCCCTTCACAACAGAATGCACCGCCCCCCTGTCATCAAAATGCTCCATGACCTTTGTCATCACAAAGCTCAATGACCCTTGTCATCACAATGCTGCATGCCATTGTCATCACAATGCTCCATGAACCCTCTCATCAAATTGTTCCATGCCCTTGTCATCACAGGCTCCATGATGCTTTTCATCACAATGCTCGATGCCATTCTTATCACAATGCTCCATGCGCTTCTCATTACAATCCTCCATGACCCATGTATCACAGTGTTCCATGTCCTTGTCATCACAATGCTCCTTGCCCCCTCTCATCACAATAATCCATGAAACTTTTCAGACCAATGCTCCATGCCCTTGTCATCACAATGCTCCATTACCCCTGTCATAACAATGCTCCATGACCCCTGCCATCACAATGTTCCACAGCCTTGTCATCACAAGGCTCCATGACCCTTGTCATCACAATGCTCCAAGACCCCTGTAATCACAATGCTCCATGCCCTTGTCATCACAAAGCTCAATGATGCATGTCAACAGAATGCTCCATGGCCTTCTCATTCACGATGTTCCATGCCTTTGTCATCACAATGCTCCAAGACTCCTGTAATCGCAATGCTCCATGCCCCTTTTCATCTCAATGCTCCATGAACCCTGTCATCACAATGCACCATGCCCATCATCATAATGCTTCAGGCTATTGTCATCACAATGAAACCAAAATGCTCCATGACCTCTGTCATCACAATGCTCCAAATCCTTGAGATCAATATGTTCCATAACACTTATCATCACAACGCCCCATGACGCTCGTCATCACAATTATCCATCGTCTTCTCATCACAATGCTCCATGACCTTTGTCATCACAATACTCAATACCCTTGTCATCACAATGCTCCCTGACACTTGTTGTCAGTTTGCTCCTTGAACCCTGTCATGACAAGGCTCCATGCCTTTTTCATCACAATGATCCATGCCCTTTTCATCACAGTGCTCCAAGACCGCTGTAATCACAATGCTCCATGCCCTTGTCCTCACAAAGCTCCATGATGCATGTCATCAGAACACTCCATGGCCTTCTCATCCCAATGCTCCATGCCCTTGTCATCACAATGCTCCAAGACCCCTGTAATCACAATGCTCCATGGCACTTTTCATCAGAATGCTCCATGAGACTTGTCATCACAAGGCTCCATGGCCTTCTCATCACAGTGCTCCAGTACCTTGTCATCACAATGCTCCATGACCCCTGTCATCCCAGTACTCCATGGACATTTTCAGCCCAATGCTCCACGACCTTCTCATCACAATGCGCCATGACCCCTGTCATCACAATGCTCCATGACCACTGTCATCACAACGCTCCATGAACCCTGACAACACAATGATCCGGGACTCTTGTCATTAAAATGCTCCATGACCATTGTCATCACAATGATCCATGTGCTTGTCATCCCAATGCTCCATGACCCCTGTAATCACAATGCTCCGTGATGCTTCTCATCACAGTGCTCCATGAACCTTGTCATCATAATGCTCCTTGCCTTTGTCAACAAAATGGTACATAATCTTGTCATCACAATTCTCCATGCGCTTGTCATCACAATCCTCCATGACCATTGGGATCACATTGCTTCATGCCCTTGCCATCTCTCTCTTTCCTTTCTGGATTTTACAGATATTCGGATGTCCCTTTTGACCGGTGGTAAGTGACAATTCTTTGTAGTGTGGATTTGTATTGCGCGCTTGCTTGATTGGCCAAAAAGGGCGTATGCGTTTTCTTCTGAATATATTCAGGAGAAAAGGCATACGCCCTTTTTGGCCAAGTGCATCTCTGTCCAAGTTGGGATGCTTTTCCTGTGCTTTAAAGGCGATTCCAATTTACCTCTTGAAATATGTTTTGTGCAATTCTGCCTCATTTTCAAGTCCGCTTCATTGCCTTCCCTCAACAGATTTTTGGAAGAGAGTAGTCCTTTATAAGTCTGCAGGTTTGTGAATTGCTGTGCCCCTGAGCTCCAATTTTCAAATCCCATCTTTGTGAGCTGGCCGCAAATCCACAATTTTGCTTCAGGACCTATACTGGTTCCAGGGGTCGCTATATTGGTTCCCTGTGGGTGGTTGAGGCTTTGGTTAATTCTTCTTCCTGCCGGGAACTTAGAGTGACATGTGCCCGTCCAAATGCCTACATCTACTCTCTGATTGGTTCTCCCTCTTCCCTTTCATCCTCTGCACAATTAGCAAACTGTGCGAACCAGGAGGTTATAGGGGCTGACTCTCCTAAGTTGGGAGATTGATAGTAAAGCAGTTGGAATGCCAAAGTGGAGCACAAGGAGAGGAAAAATTAGGAGAGTTTTAGAAACCTTTCGCCATCACAGGGTGTCCATTTTCTAGGTTTCCCATACATGTTATAATTGTAGTGATATACCCTTCTACCTGGAGATTTGGGACACATGGAATGGTGGCATGCATTACTACTTTAAAAGGTCTGCATTTTCTCTCCCAATCTCACCAGTCCTCTCAGTCCCAAGTGTCCAGCCTTATGTCTCATCCAGCTGTCTTTGCAGATAGGGTCATTCCAGGTTTCATCAGAAACCCTGAAGGAATTGTGTAAGAATTTCGCTGTTTTTTGGGGTTTTTTTGAAATTCATTTTTATAATGGGGTTGAGCTGATTTTCACTGACGTGTTTATGCCAGTCTAGACACAATTGATTCCCTTACGGAGACATATCAATACATAGGTTTTAAGATTCTTAGTAGTCAGATATATTCCTCTGTGGGGCATAGGGGTGTTGAGTCCCGTTCACTGAGGAAGGTGTAGGTCTTGTCTATTCTGTATTTGGTTTATGGAATGGTACCTGTGCTAATATCAAACTCTGGTTTTATGCATCACCCCACCTCTCCTTTCCCCTGAAGCAGGCATAAGAGATTTTTGCTAAATGTGAGACTCTGTTCTCTTTCCTAATTCAGTTCATGTGTTGTGATATTGACATTCCCTCTATAAGTCATATCTTATGATAAGATTCTTTTTCTGTGTGACTAATTTCCCTTAAAATCATCATACCTAAATCCACTCTTTATGCTGCTACTGGCCTTATATACATTGATTTCACGTCTGAGTGATATTCCGTTGTACAAAATTACCACAAGTTCTTTATGCATTTCTCTTTTTCCTGGGATATTTTAGGTGTACCAAAGTTGAGGTTCTTGTATGCAGAGCAGCCCTAAACTTTGGGGTGCCTGTGTCTTATTGACATTTAGTCTTCCCAAGTTATATGTCCATGAGTTGAAGTCCCCTTGCTCCGGGGCTTTGTATTTTAGATGTTTTAAAAACAGCATACACTTCTTCAGAGTGGCTCTTGGATATTTATACCCCACCCATCAGCGTGACTAGGCTCCCTGTTTTCCATGGCCTCTCCTGCATTTCTGGTTTGTACACATTTTTTGGATGGCCTTTCTGAGCAGTGGAAATTGAGACTTCTTTGTTGTGCGGATTTGCATTTCCGTCTTGCTTGGTTGGCCAAAAACTCTGCATGTGTTTTTTTCCTGAAGATATTCACGAAAAAAACGCATACACCCTTTTGCCCAACCGCATCATTTTAGAAATTCTGCTGCTTTTCATATGCTTTAAATGTGAGTACAATCTACCTTTTGAAATCTGTTTCCTGCAATTCTGCCTCTCATTCAGATCCTCTTCGTTACCTTACCTGAATATATTTTTGGACGTTGGTTATCATTTATATCTTTGCAGGTCTTTGAATTGTCTGCTCCTGAGCTCCATTTTGCAACTCGCTTTTTTTGTGAGCTGGCCGCCAAACATTTGGATTACTTCTGGCCCTATTCTGGTTCTGGGGAGGCAGGCTGAGCCTTTGGTTAATTCTTCTTCCTAATGGGAAATTAGAGTGACATGTGCCTGTCAAAAGTCCTACAGCTAATCTCTCATTGGTTCCCCCTCTTCCCATTTATCCTCTGCACAAATTGCAAACTGTGTGAAACAGAAGGTTAAAGGTGCTGATTCTCCAAGTGGGGAGATTGTTAGTAATGTGGCTGGAATGGCGAACCCCAGCACCAGGAGATCAAAAATGAGGTGCATTTTAGACACCTTTCCTGAGCACACGGTGTACATTCATCTCGGTTTCCCAGGCATGTTTTCGCTGTCAGAAGATTCCCTTGAACCTGCAGATTTGGGACCCATGGAATGGGTACCAGGCAGTATTACTTTAAAAGGTCTGCATTTCCCCACTCAGCCTCTCTAACATCTCTTAGCGTGCATAGCTTCCAGCCTTATATAATCATCCTGCTGTGGGTCTACATGTGTTCAATCCATGTTACATCGTAGCCCTTCAACAAAATTTGTAAGAATTTTTGCCTGTCTCACTGTTTTTATAAATAGTTTTAAATTTATTTTTATATTGGTTACAGCTGATTTTCAAAGCTCTGTTTTTTCCTGCTGTATATCCACTTGATTCATGTACTGTGAGACAACAATAACTTCTTTTTCAGATGCTTACCAGTCATATGTATTATTTTCCAGTGACTTGAGTGGGCTGAGTGCAGTTCTTTGAGGTACCGTGTAGGCCTTGTCAGTTATTCAATTTGGTACTTGGAATGGTATCTTTGCTAATTTCAACCTCCTGGATAATACCTCACCATTCCCCACCTTTCCCATTTAGCAGCCTTATGTCTATTTTCTACATATTTGACTATGTTTCTGTTTTGTAATTTATTTCATGTGTAGCCATTTTTGATTCCACCTTTAAGTGACATCTTATGATATGTGTCTTTTTCTTTCTGACATATGTCACTTAGAATGATCGTATGTAACTCCTCCAGAGTTGTTACAACTGGCCTTATTTCATTGATTTCTGGATGAGTAATATTCCACTCTACATAAGTACCCCATCTCTTTTATCCATTTTATCCTTCCAGGAACATTTAGGTTATATCCAAGTTGAGGCCCTTTTTAACAGAGAGGTGGTAAACGTTCGGGTGCCTGTTTTCTGTCGATTTTTGTTTTTCCCAAGGTACACGCCCATGAGTGCAAGTGCCCTATGCTCTGTAGCTCATTTTTTAGATGTTTTAGCAAACACAATACACTTCTCCAGAGTGGCCGTTGGCAAATTACATTTCCACTATCAGCCTCACAGGGCTCCCTTTTCTCCTCGCCCTGTCCTGCATTTCTGGTGTTTACACTTTATGTGGATGGCCCTTCTGACTGATGTGAAGTGATTCATTTTGTGATATTGATTTCCAGTGCCCACCTGTTGGGTTGGATAAAAAGTGTGTATGGCCTTTACTTGAATATATTCAGAAAAAAATGCATACACCCTTTTTGGCCCACTGCATCATTGGCGATGTTCAGCCCCTTTTCTTGTGCTTTAATGGGGAGTCCTTTCTACCTCTTCAAATCTGTTTCCTGCCACTCTCCCTTGCTTACAATTCCTTTTCTGTGACTTACCTCAAGACATTTTTCGACGATAGATATTTTCAACTCTGCAGTTTCATGAATTTTAGTGCCCCTGAGTTCCATTTTTCAACTTGTGTTTTTGGAAACTGGACACAAAACAGCGGGATTTCCTCTAGCCCTATTCTGTTTCCATGGGCAATTCTAGTCTTTGATGAATTTGTCTTCTGGATTGGAAATTAGAGTGGCATGTGCCTGTCCGAACACCTAAGACTTGTCTCTAAATTTTTCTCATCCTTCCGCTTCATCCTCTGGACAAATTCCAAACTGTGTGCAACAGGATGTTGACGGTGCTGATATCCCCAAGTGAGGAGATTGTTAGGAAAGATGCTGGAGGGTTGAACCCGAGCACCAGGCGATGAGGAGATGAGGTGACTTTTCCAAACTCTTTCCGATCAAACGGTGTACCATCCTCTAGGTGTGACAGGCATGTTTTAGCTGTAGGAAGGGTCCCGTGCATGTAAGGAGAACACCAGGGATTTTTCCAATTCAGTGCCTCCCCGAACCCCAAACTGGGGAATTTTTAAGCTACGGCTACACGTATGTCCTTTAAGGGCCTTGGGAAATAGGCAGAGCCCAAACTTTAGATGACTGAAATCTTCAGGGTCAGAAGCGCTCACCATCGGCCTTGCTTAGGTTACATTTTATCTGTCATTGACAGATGATGTCAATAAAAATATCTATTCTTTTTCAGATTATTTCCCCTTATAGGTTATTGCAAAATATTCAGTGTAGTTCCCTGTGCTATACAGTAGTTCATTGTTGATGATCTATTTTATACATAGCAGTGTGTATGTGTTAATCCCAAACTGTTAATTTATCCCTTCTCTTACCTTTCCCCTTTGGTAATAATAAATTATAAGGTTTTATACTTCTCAGAAATGGGGGAGCTGAAAGAGAGGTATCATTTACAATGGAAAAGCATTCAAAACAAGATTGAAGCTTCAGCCAAGAGTATTCGATGTACATCCATGGAAATAAATCACTTCATTTCTCTAATGTTGACCTGACAAATAAGACAGACGTCTTCACTGAACTTGCTTATAGGAAAGTGATGGAAATATCAAATGTAAGTCTTAGAAACATCTTATTTTACCCGAGCATTATACACTGCTCTATGTTAACTACAGTTTGGCTCACACATCTGTTCATTGAAGTTACAATGTTCTCAATTTCTGTTACTGATCCTCCAGAGTGGACCCCAACAGGAGTCCCCGTGCCCAGTGTCATTGGAGCCAACAGATCAAGACTGAGTTTGGTTCAGAAGCAAAGGGAACATTATTTTGAAAACAGAATGGAGAGGTGAGAGCGTGCACTCCCCCATGGGCTGTGGGCTGGGCTGCTGTGTAGGGTCCCCGGCAGCGTCAGTGGGAGGGAGGTGATGGAGCTCTCGAGGGCTGCATTGGCTGCAGCTCAGGCTCTATGCCGCGGAGTCTGCATGGGACCCCGCTAGCTGAGGTGTCGACCCAGCCATTCTGCACTAGGAAATCGGGTCTGAAGTGCCGGGTGTGGGACCTCTGCATGCGGAACCCTAGGAGCACGTGAAATTAGACAAAGCACAAATGAAAAACAGGTTAGACTTTATTTTATTGCCCAGATTCTCTTTTTATCTCCCAGGAATTTTTAATGAACGTTGCCGGAGACGAACACCTCCTCTGCTTTTTGTTCCGTTCCTTATTCTTGGGGTGTTGAGGGTGCAGACCCCTCTTTTGTAACTGCTTCATGCTGTGGTGGGAGCCCTGATACATGGGGGGAGGGGCAAAACGTCTCCCCACCAGCCTCCTGGTGAGGTTGATTGTCCCAAGGCCTCCTGCCTCACTTCTCGTCCGCCTGAGCACCAGCATTGGAAGTGTTACAGATTCTAATGACCTTTAAGGGTCCAGGAAAGAGAGGCGCAGAGATGCTGCGGTGGCAGGTTTCACCCCACCCCACATATGTTCGGCGACCTTAAGCTGACAGTTTTTGCCAGACTAGATGCTCTGACCAGTAGTCTGTGCTTTCTTTAATTAGGTCCCTGAATTAATGTACAAACAGCACCATGTGTCAGAGCCCTGCCCGCGCAACTCCCAGACAGTCCAGGGTCAGTGGTGATCCAGGACCATGACGTCCACTGAGTCAACGGCCTTTAGAAGTAGCCAGCAGTCCAGCCGGTCATATTGGCCACCATCACCGCGGTGTCTGTAGGGTTTTCTATGGTGAAAGCGTGATATACGTTTCCCCCGCCAAGCTTATTAGCTCCCCTCTGGGTGCAGTAAGTCCTGCAAGCAGTAGTCTGCTCTTTCGGGGCACAGTCTTGTCGTTTTCTGAGAGAAACTCCAGGTCAAGTGATGGTCACACGAGTCATCTTGGGGGCCCGTTGCCCCCGTTTATCTCTCTGGAGGTTGGAGTTGGAGGGCCTCCTCACTCGAGGTCAGTGTGTCCACAGAGCGACCCCTGCAACTTCAGGGCATGATGGGTGGTTAGGATCACCACGAGGGGTCCTTTTCCCTTAGGAGGGAGCTGGCCTTGTGGGCTGCTGATTTCCAGCTTTTTAGATACCCCAGTATCCTGGCCTGATGAGTCGGTGGGCAAAGCCCTTGGTGACCATAGTTTATCATACCTGAAGGGCATTCTTGTGTTGCTCCATTTCAAGTGGTCCCAGTTTTTGCACTAAGGCTCCAAGGGCGATTAACCTTTGACCGGGTATGTAAAGGTCAAAGGGTTTAGCTAAATTAGGGAGTTCCTGGGCAAGGGTCTGTATTGACTGCTCTTTCCATTCTTGAAAGGCTGCTTCTGGATTCTATTCAAAAGGATCATCATCTTTTCGTGTCAGTGTTTCATGTAGAGGCCCAGCTATTACACTGTAGTTAGGGATCCAGATGCAGAAAACCTTGGCCTCCCCAGGAACCCCTAAGCTGTCTTCTAGTTGTAGAAGAGGTAAGGCTGCAAATGGCTTCTTCCCTATCCTGGGATGCGTTTCTCCGAATATCTGTGAGAATGAAGCCCAGGCATGTCACCTTAGCCTGGGATATTTGAGCGTTTTTCTTGGACACCTTCTATCCTTTCTTGGCTAGGTAGTTCAGAGGCGTCTTTAGTAGGCCTGGCGATCAGAATGTCATCTGCATATTGAAGGAGGGTTCCCTTTTACAGAGGTTGAACTTTTAGGTCTTTAGAGGACATTTCCCCAATGATGGTGTGGGGATTTTTGAACCATTGGGGCAGGACGGCCCAGCATTATTGCTTTTGTTGCATGGTGTGTCCTGCCACTCACAAGCCAAAAATTCTTGTGACTCTGAGATGAATGGAATACAGAAGAAGGCATCATTGAAGTCTAATACAGAATGCCATGGCCTGGTGGAAGGTAGAATGACCAGCAGGGAGTAGGAAATAGGAGCTACTGGATGTATATCCTCGGTGGCTTCACTGACTGTCCTGATATCCTTTATCAGGTCTCCAGCAGCCCATGGGGATCTCATGGTCAGGCCAATCCCAGGATATGGAGCTCACCTGGGCTGCACCCCTACCCCACAGCCCACGGGGCTCTCGTGGTCAAGTCCCTCCCAGGGTATGGAGCTCAACTCTGCAGCTACCCAGCCGCCCATGGGGCTCTCCTACTCAGGCCCTTCCCAGGATACGGAGCTCCCCTGGGCAGGTACCCCAGCAGGGCTGGACATACAGGAACTGTGCACATAGCCCACCTTGCAGAGAACCCCCAGCTCACCTGTCGCTCACAGCTGACACAGAATACCTCAGAGCAGGACTTGAACTAACAAACAGCAGCTCTGACAGGTCTGTGACCATGGCTATCACTCTCTGCAGGCTCTTTCTGCCTGGTCTTCCAGACACTTCCACTGCAGCCAGGGCACCAGGCCTCTGTCTCCACCCACCATCACTCCTCTCCCTGACTCCTGGGTTCCTCTCATTAGGATAGTGTCTTCTTGAAGTTGTTTTCCACTCATGGACCAGATAAAATGATAAGAAAACAAGCCACAGCTGCAGCCCCTTGTCTATCCTGACTCTCAAGAGCCCACACCTGTTCCTAGGGCCTGGCCCGTTTAGCAAGTTTCATTTTCTGCAACTGTGAGCCCCTGAGGGGTGAGGATTGGCTGATTTTGGTAGCCTGAAACTGCCTGCCAGCCCTCCACAGGTGTGCCTGGGTTGAGGGCAATATAAACAGCTCTCCAGTGAGCGACAGCCCTTGTAGCTGTGACTGACGCCATATTCTCTGCCCCGTAGGCAGTGCCGGGGCTGTGCTGGTGGGAGGGAGTGAGGGGCCGTGGCTTTGTGGGTGGCCAGGTGTGAGTGGGGCTCTGCTGGACTTTCTGCAGGAGTTGTCAGGCTGCCACCTGCTAAAGAAGAAGATGTGTCACCGATACCTGCCGCTGGAATTTCTCCCCAGGCAGAGGTGAAGAAGTAAAAAAGCAGTGGGGGCCGTGGCAGGAGGGGTATCTCAGGCAAGGAAATGGAAAGCTTCCAGAAGAGCATCTGGGGCCAGGACCATCCTGACTGGCCTGCAGGCACCAAGTTGGCCTGTGTGCTGTCGCTGGTGTGGCTCCACAGCCCTTCCTCTAAGCTTGCAAGTTCTTGTACATATTCAGGTGTTTTACCTGGAAAGGGTGGGAAGAGTTCAGCTGCCGCAGGACTGGGGCTCAGCTCACGTTTACTCACAAATGCCTTGGCTTGGTCCCCCAGCTTTGCAATGAGGACCCTCCTTGCTTGGGGGGTGGGCTGCTGGCTGTATGGGTGATGATTCCCCACCTATGACCAATTTCAGAATTGTTTAACGCTGGAGCAAGTTCCCTGATAGGGTTTTCCTCTGTATAACTGGTGGGTTCAGGTTTTTTTTCCTTTTTTGGTTCAAGTTAGATTTTATTCCTCTTTTATGTATTTATTGATATAAGCATGGAAATAATTCATTCATATAAATACATCTGTGTGAAGGGAAGAACTTTTTTCTGTTTTATTTTTAAATTTTATTTTTTTTAATTTTAAAATTTAATTTTGTTTATATTTTTATACAGCAGGTTATTATTAGTTATGTATTTTATGCATATACATGTATACAGGTCAATCCCAATCTCTCAACATATGCCACCACCACCACCCCATGGCTTCCCACACTTGGTGTCCATACGTGTGTTCTCTACCTCTGTGTCTCTATTTCTTCCCTGCAAAGCAGTTCATCTGTACCACTTTTCTAGGTTCCACGTATATGCATTAATATACAATATTTGTTTTTCTCTTTCTGACTTACTTCATTCTGTATGACAGTCTCTAGATCCATCGACGTCTCTACAAATGACCCAGTTTCATTCCTTCTTATGGCTGAGTAATATTCCATTTTATATATGTACCACATCTTTATCCATTCGTCTGTCTGTGGGTATTTAGGTTGCTTCCATTACCTGGCTGTCGTAAATAGTGCTGAAATGAGCATTGTGGTGCATGTGCCTTTTTGATTTATGGTTTTCTCTGGGTATATGCCCAGAAGTGGGATTGCTGGATCATATGGTAATTCTATTTCTAGTTTTTTTAAGGAAACTCCATACTGTTCTCCATCGTGACTGTATCAATTTACATTTCCACCACTAGTGGAAGAGGGATCCTTTTGTCCACACCCTCCCCAGAATTCGTTGTTTGTAGATTTTCTGATGATGCCGATTCTAACAGGTGTGAGGTGATACCTCATTGTAGTTTTGATTTGCATTTCTCTAATAATTAGTGATGTTGAGCAGCTTTTCATGTGCGTCTTGGCCATCTGTGTGTCTTCTTTGAAGAAATGTCTCTTTAGATCTTCGGCCCATTTTTGTATTGGGTTGTTTGTTTTTTTAATATTAAGCTGCATGAGCTCTTTATATATATTGGAGATTAAACCTTTGTCCATTGATTCGTTTGCAAATATTTTCGCCCATTCTGAGGGATGCTTTTTGCCATTCCCGTTTTTTTAACAAAAAAAGAAAGAAAGAAAAAGAAGCAGAAGACTAATGTGTGTAAAATATGCCTTTGGAAACTGTCGTTTTGAAATATGGACGTCCTTTGAATTTTTTGGTCGATATATGAACCCAGGATTTGTTTTCAGGGCAGGTGTCATTTACAGGCCTGCAATGATTTTGAATATCAACTGACCATTAGCGCTGGGATTAAAGCTGCTGTTGTGTGAAATGGCCACAAGGTGGCAGCAGTTCTCCCTTACCAAATCTGGTTACTGGGGCAACAGAGCCTCAATGGAAGTCGTGTTCTAGATTGGAATTTAGAATGGAATGTGCCAGGAGAAAGCCCCTCAAGTTTGTCTCACTACTTCTTGTTCGTGTTTTTAATTTAATTTTTTATTTTTTATTACAGCAAATTTGATTACAATGTTTGGCTTGTTGTAGGTGTGGAAGATGTGGTTCTTTTACACATATAAATATGTCTGTTCTTCCTGGGATCCTTTTCCCATGTACCTTATGACAGAATGTTGAGTAGTCTTCTCTTGGTATTCTGTAGGTCTTTGGTGATTCTATATGTCACCTGTGTTTGTATATGTCTGTTAACCCCAATATCATAATGAAACCAATCCTCACACCTTTCCATTGGTGAACCATAAGTTTGTTGAATGAATCTGTGATAGCCCTTCTCCGTGGAAATATCTGCCCTGGTATCCATTTTTTGGTCACACCTATAAGAGATATGATACGATATGTGTCTTTCACTTTCTGACTGACTACAAGTCACGTGATTACCTCTAGACACACCTACGGTGCTGCAAATGGCATTGTTTCCTTCTATTCCTTGGCTTCTATTCTGCCTTAGCGAGGTCCATTTTCAACAATGTGATTCCCTGAGGGCTGAGGATTAGCTGACCTGGGTAGCCTGACCCTGCCGGCCGGCCCTCCCCTGGTGTGCCTGGGTTGAGGTCAATATAAACAGCGCTGCAGGCAGCAATAGCCCCTGAAGCTGTGCCTGACTCCATATTCTCTGCCCCGTCAGCAGTCTCGGGGCTGTGCTGGTGGGAGGGAGTGAGGGGCCACGGCTTTGTGGGTGGCCCGGTGTGAGTGGGTCTCTGCTGGACTTTCTGCAGGAGATGCCAGGATTCCACCTGTAAAGAAGAGGATGTGTCAACCATACCTTCCGCTGGAATTTCTCTCCGGACAGAGGTGAGGAAGGAAAAAACCAGTGGGGGCCGGGACAGGAGGGGTATCTCAGGCAGGGCAATGGAAAGTTTTCAGAAGAGCGCCCATGTCCAGGACCATGCTGGCTGGCCTGCAGGCACCAGGTTTTCCTGCGTGCTGTCGCTGGTGTGGCTCCACGGCCCTTCCTCTAGGCTTTCAAGCCCTTGTACATATTCAGGTGTTTTACCTGGGAAGGGTGGGAAAAGTTCAGCAGCAGCTGGCCTCGGGCTCAGCTCACGGTTACTCACAGATGCCTCGGGTCCCCTTCACTGAGGAAAGTGTAGGTCTTGTCTATTCCATAGTTGGTTTTTGGAACGGTACCTGTGCTTATATCAAACTCTGCTTTTATGCATCACCCCACCTCTCCTTCCCCCTTAAGCAGGCATAAGAGTGTTTTCTAAATGTGATACACTGTTCTCTTTCCTAACTCAGTTCAAGTGTAGCCATGTTTACAGGATATTCATAAGTGATATCTTATGATAAGTTTCTTTTTCTGTGTGACTTATTTCACTTAGAATCATCGTACCTGAATCCACCCATTTTGCTATTACTGGTCTTATGACATTGATTTCATGGCTGAAGGTTATTCTATCGTACCTAACTACCACAATTTTTTGAATCATTTTTATATTTCCTGGGATATTTAAGGTGTACCCAAGTTGAGGTCCTTGTAAGCACTGCAGCCATAAATTTTGGGGTGGCTCTGTCTTATAGATTTTCAGTTTTCCCAATGTATATTCCCTAGACTTGAAGTGCCCTTGGCTCTGTAGCTCTGTTGTTTACTTGTTTTAGGGATCACAATGCACTCCTCCAGAGAGGCAGTTGGCAATTTACATCCCGCCCATCAGCATAACAAGGCTCCCTGTTCTCCAGGGCCTGTCTTACCTTTCTGGTTTTTACATATTTTGTGGATGTCCCTTTTGACCAGTGGGAATTGATACTTCTTTGTAGTGCAGATTAGCATTGCCTGCTTGCTTGCTTGGCCCAAAAGGGTGTATGCGTTTTCTCCTGAATATATTCAGGAGAAAACGCATACGCCCTTTTTGGACAAGTGCATCATTGTCGACGTTGTGCCCCTCTTCCTGTGCTTTAAAGGCGATTCCAACGTACCTCTTGAAATCTATTTCCTGCTATTCTGCCTCGCTTTAAAGTCTGCCTCGTTGCCTTCCCTTAACACATTTTGGACGATAGTTGTCCTTTATTACTCTGCTATTTTGTGAATTGCTGTGCCCTTGAGCTCCATTTTTCAACTCGTTTTTTGTGAGCTGACCGCAAGTCCAAAATTTTGGTTCAGGACCTATGCTGTTTCCCGTTGGGGGGCTGAGACTTTGGTTAATTCTTCTTCCTGCTGGAAAGTTAGAGTGATATGTGCCCGTCCAAATGCCTAACAGCTACTCTCAAACTGGTTCTCCCTCTTCCCTTTCATCCTCTCCCAAATTGGAAACCTGTGCGAACCAGGAGGTTAAATGGGCTGTCTCTCCAAGTTGGGAGATTGATAGTAAAGCAGATGGAAATTCAAACCGGAGCACCAGGAGAGGGACTATTCGTTGAGTTTTAGAATCCTTTCGTATTCACAGTGGGTCCGTTCTCTAGGTTTCCCGTACATGTTATAGCTGTATTAATATTCCCTTCAACCTGGAGAGTTGGGACCCATGGAATGGGTGCCATGCATTATTGCTTTAAAGGGTCTGCATTTGCTCACCCAATCTCACCAATCCTCTCAGTCCCAAGTGTCCAGACTTATGCCACATCCAGCTGTCGTTGTAGACAGGGTCTTTCCAGGTTTCATCAGAGACCCTGAAGGAATTGTAAAGAATTTACAAGTTTTTTTGGTTTGTTTTTGAAATACCTTTTTATAGTGGGTTTGAGCTGATTCTCGCTGCCATGTTTTTGCCAGTCTAGACACACTTGATTCCCTTACGGAGACATATCAATACATAGGTTTTAAGATTCTTACTAGTCAGATATATTCCTCTGCGGGAAATATGGGGTTTTGAGTCCCTTTCACTGAGGAAGGTATAGGTCTTGTCTATTCCATAGTTGGTTTTTGGAACGGTAACTGTGCTTATATCAAACTCTGGTTTTATGCATCACCCCACCTCTCCTTCCCCCTTAAGCAGGCATAAGAGTGTTTTCTAAATGTGAGACACTGTTCTCTTTCCTAACTCAGTTCAAGTGTAGTCATGTTTACAGGATCTTCATAAGTGATATCTTATGATAAGTTTCTTTTTCTGTGTGACTTATTTCACTTAGAATCATCGTACCTGAATCCACCCATTTTGCTGCTACTGGTTTTATGACATTGATTTCATGGCTGAGGGATATTCCATCGTATGTAAGTACCACAATTTTTTGAACCATTTTTATATTTCCTGGGATATTTAATGTGTACCCAAGTTGAGGTCCTTGTAAGCAGTGCAGCCCTAAATTTTGGGGTGGGTCTGTCTTATTGATTTTCAGTTTTCCCAAATTATATTCCCTAGACGGGAAGTGCCCTTGGCTCTATAGCTCTGTTCTTTACTTGTTTTAGGGAAAGCAATGTACTCCTCCAGAGAGGCAGTTGGCAATTTACATCCCGCACATCAGCATTACAAGGCTCCCTGTTCTCCAGGGCCTGTCTTGCCTTTCTGGTTTTTACACATTTTGTGGATGTCCGTTCTGACCGGTGGGAAGTGATACTTCTTTGTAGTGCAGATTTGCCTTGCCCGCTTGCTTGCTTGGCCAAAAAGGGCGTATGCGTTTTCTCCTGAATATATTCAGGAGAAAACGCATACGCCCTTTTTGGCCAACTGCATCATTGTCGAAGTTCTGCCCCTCTTCCTGTGCTTTAAAGGCGATTCCAACGTACCTCTTGAAATCTGTTTCCTGCTATTCTGCCTCGCTTTCAGGTCCGCCTCATTGCCTTCCCTCAACAGATTTTTGGATGATAGTTGTCCTTTATTTCTCTGCAAGTTTGTGAATTGCTGTGCCCTTGAGCTCCATTTTTCAACTCGTTTTTTGTGAGCTGACCGCATGTCCAAAATTTTGGTTCAGGACCTATGCTGGTTCCCGGTGGGTGGCTGAGACTTTGGTTAATACTTCTTCCTGTGGGAAATTACAGTGATATGTGCCCGTACAAATGCCTAACAGCTACTCTCTCATTGGTTCTCCCTCTTCCCTTTCATCCTCTGCCAAATTGGAAACCTGTCCGAAAGAGGAGGTTAAAGGGGCTGTCTCTCCAAGTTGGGAGGTTGATAGTAAAGCAGATGGAAAGTCAAACCGGAGCACCAGGAGAGGGACTATTCGTTGAGTTTTAGAAACCTTTCGTATTCACAGTGTGTCCGTTCTCTAGGTTTCCTGTACATATTATAGCTGTAGTAATATTCCCTTCAACCTGGAGAGTTGGGACCCATGGAATGGGTGCCAGGCATTTGTGCTTTAAAGGGTCTGCATTTGCTCACCCAATCTCACCATTCCTCTCTGTCCCAAGTGTCCAGCCTTATGCCACATCCAGCTGTCGTTGTAGATAGGGTCATTCCAGGTTTCATCAGAGACCCTGAAGGAATTGTAAAGAATTTCCCAGATTTTTTGTTTTGTTTTTGAAATTCCTTTTTATAGTGGGTTTGAGCTGATTCTCACTGCCATGTTTATGCCAGTCTAGACACACTTGATTCCCTTACGGAGACATATCAATACATAGGTTTTAAGATTCTTACTATTCAGATATATTCCTCTGCGGGATATATGGGGTTTTGAGTCCCTTTCACTGAGGAAGGTGTAGGTCTTCTCTATTCCATAGTTGGTTTTTGGAACGGTACATGTGCTTATATCAAACTCTGGTTTTATGCATCACCCCACCTCTCCTTCCCCCTTAAGCAGGCATAAGAGTGTTTTCTAAATGTGAGACACTGTTCTCTTTCCTAACTCAGTTCTAGTGTAGCCATGTTTACAGGATCTTCATAAGTGATATCTTATGATAAATTTCTTTTTCTCTGTGACTTATTTTACTTAGAATCATCGTACCTGAATCCACCCATTTTGCTGCTACTGGTCTTATGACATTGATTTCATGGCTGAGGGATATTCCATCGTACGTAAGTACCACAGTTTTTTGAACCGTTGTTATATTTCCTGGGATATTTAAGGTGTACCCAAGTTGAGGTCCTTGTAAGCAGTGCAGCCCTAAATTTTTTGGTGGCTCTGCCTTATTGATTTTCAGTTTTCCCAAGGTATATTCCCTAGACTGGAAGTGCCCTTGGCTCTGTAGCTCTGTTCTTTACTTGTTTTAGGGAACACAGTACACTCCTCCAGAGAGGCAGTTGGCAATTTACATCCCGCCCATCAGCATAACAAGGCTCCCTGTTCTCCAGGGCCTGTCTTGCCTTTCTGGTTTTTACACATTTTGTGGATGTCCCTTTTGACTGGTGGGAAGTGATCCTCCTTTGTAGTGCAGATTTGCATTGCCCGCTTGCTTGCTTGGCCAAAAAGGGCGTATGCGTTTTCTCCTGAATATATTCAGGAGAAAACGCATACGCACTTTATGGCCAAGTGCATCATTGTCGAAGTTGTGCCCCTCTTCCTGTGCTTTAAAGGCGATTCCAACGTACCTCTTGAAATCTGTTTCCTGCTATTCTGCCTCGCTTTCAAGTCCGCCTCGTTGCCTTCCCTCAACAGATTTTTGGACGATAGTTGTCCTTTATTACTCGGCCAGTTTGTGAATTGCTGTGCCACTGAGCACCATTTTTCAACTCGTTTTTGGTGAGCTGACCGCAAGTCCAAAATTTTGGTTCAGAACTTATGCTGGTTCACGGGGGGTGGCTGAGACTTTGGTTAATTCTTCTTCCTGCCGGGAAATTACAGTGATATGTGCCCGTTCAAATGCCTAACAGCTACTCTCTCATTGGTTCTCCCTCTTCCCTTTCATCCTCTGCCAAATTGGCAACCTGTGCGAACCAGGAGGTTAAAGGGGCTGTCTCTCCAAGTTGGGAGGTTGATAGTAAAGCAGATGGAAAGTCAAACCGGAGCTCCAGGAGAGGGACTATTCGTTGAGCTTTAGAAGCCTTTCGTATTCAGAGTGTGTCCGTTCTCTAGGTTTCCCGTACATGTTATAGCTGTAGTAATATTCCCTTCAACCTGGAGAGTTGGGACCCTTGGAATGGGTGCCAGGTATTTGTGCTTTAAAGGGTCTGCATTTGCTCACCCAATCTCACCAATCGTCTCAGTCCCAAGTGTCCAGCCTTATGCCACATCCAGCTGTCGTTGTAGATAGGGTCATTCCAAGTTTCATCAGAGACCCTGAAGGAATTGTAAAGAATTTCCCAGTTTTTTTGTTTTGTTTTTGAAATTCCTTTTTATAGTGGGTTTGAGCTGATTTTTGCTGCCATGTTTATGCCAGTCTAGACACACTTGATTCCCTTACGGAGACATATCAATACATAGGTTTTAAGATTCTTACTAGTCAGATATATTCCTCTGCGGGAAATATGGAGATTTGAGTCCCTTTCACTGAGGAAGGTGTTGGTCTTGTCTATTCCATAGTTGGTTTTTGGAACGGTACCTGTGCTTATATCAAACTCTGGTTTTATGCATCACCCCACCTCTCCTTCCCCCTTAAGCAGGTATAAGAGTGTTTTCTAAATGTGAGACACTGTTCTCTTTCCTAACTCAGTTCAAGTGTAGCCATGTTTACAGGATCTTCATAAGTGATATCTTATGATAAGTTTCTTTTTCTGTGTGACTTATTTCACTTAGAATCATCGTACCTGAATCCACCCATTTTGCTGCTACTGGTCTTATGACATTGATTTCATGGGTGAGGGATATTCCATCGTACGTAAGTACCACAATTTTTTGAACCATTTTTATATTTCCTGGGATATTTAAGGTGTACCCAATTTGAGGTCCTTGTAAGCAGTGCAGCCCTAAATTTTGGGGTGGCTCTGTCTTATTGATTTTCAGTTTTCCCAAGGTATATTCCCTAGACTGTAAGAGTCCTTGGCTCTGTAGCTCTGTTCTTTACTTGTTTTAGGGAACACAATGCACTCCTCCAGAGAGGCAGTGGGCAATTTACATCCCGCCCATCAGCATAACAAGGCTCCCTGTTCTCCAGGGCCTGTCTTGCCTTTCTGGTTTTTACACATTTTGTGGATGTCCCTTTTGACCGGTGGGAAGTGATACTTCTTTGTAGTGCAGATTTGCATTGCCCGCTTGCTTGCTTGGCCAAAAAGGGCGTATGCGTTTTCTCCTGAATATATTCAGGAGAAAACGCATACGCCCCTTTTGGCCAAGTGCATCATTGTCGAAGTTGTGTCCCTTTTTCTGTGCTTTAAAGGCGATTCCAACGTACCTCTTGAAATCTGTTTCCTGCTATTCTGCCTCGATTTCAAGTCCGCCTCGTTGCCTTCCCTCAACAGATTTTTGGACGAGAGTTGTCCTTTATTACTCGGCCAGTTTGTGAATTGCTGTGCCCCTGAGCTCCATTTTTCAACTCATTTTTGGTGAGCTGACCGTAAGTCCAAAATTTTGGTTCAAGACCTATGCTGCTTCCCGGTGGGTGGCTGAGACTTTGGTTAATTCTTCTTCCTGCCGGGAAATTACAGTGATATGTGCCCGTTCAAATGCCTAACAGCTACTCTCTCATTGGTTCTCCCTCTTCCCTTTCATCCTCTGCCAAATTGGCAACGTGTGCAAACCAGGAGGTTAAATGGTCTGTCTCTCCAAGTTGGGATGTTGATAGTAAAGCAGATGCAAAGTCAAACCGGAGCACCAGGAGAGGGACTATTCGTTGAGTTTTAGAAACCTTTCGTATTCACAGTGTGTCCGTTCTCTAGGTTTCCTGTACATGTTATAGCTGTAGTAATATTCCCTTCAACCTGGAGAGTTGGGACCCATGGAATGGGTGCCAGGCATTTGTGCTTCAAAGGGTCTGCATTTGCTCACCCAATCTCACCAATCGTCTCAGTCCCAAGTGTCCCTCCTTATGCCACATCCAGCTGTCATTGTAGATAGGGTCATTCCAAGTTTCATCAGAGACCCTGAAGGAATTGTAAAGAATTTCCCAGTTTTTTTGTTTTGTTTTTGAAATTCCTTTTTATAGTGGGTTTGAGCTGATTCTCGCTGCCATGTTTATGCTAGTCTAGACAGATTTGACTCCCTTACGGAGACATATCAATACATAGGTTTTAAGATTCTTACTAGTCAGATATATTCCTCTGCGGGAAATATGGGGTTTTGAGTCTGTTTCACTGAGGAAGGTGTAGGTCTTGTATATTCTGTAGTTGGTTTTTGGAACGGTACCTGTGCTTATATCAAACTCTGGTTTTATGCATCACCCCACCTCTCCTTCCTCCTTAAGCAGGCATAAGGGTGTTTTCTAAATGTGAGACACTGTTCTCTTTCCTAACTCACTTCACGTGTAGCCATGTTTACAGGATCTTCATAAGTGATATCTTATGATAAGTTTCTTTTTCTGTGTGACTTATTTCACTTAGAATCATCGTACCTGAATCCACCCATTTTGCTGCTACTGGTCTTATGACATTGATTTCATGGCTGAGGGATATTCCATCGTACGTAAGTACCAGAATTTTTTGAAGCATTTTTATATTTCCTGGGATATTTAAGGTGTACCCAAGTTGAGGTCCTTGTAAGCAGTTCAGCCTTAAATTTTGGGGTGGCTCTGTCTTACCGATTTTCAGTATTCCCAAGGTATATTCCCTAGACTGGAATTGCCCATGGCTCTGTAGCTCCATTGTTTATTTGTTTTAGGGAACACAATGCACTCCTCCAGAGGGGCAGTTGTCAAGTTACATCCCGCCCATCAGCATAACAAGGCTCCCTGTTCTCCAGGGCCTGTCTTGCCTTTCTGGTTTTTACACATTTTGTGGATGTCCCTTTTGACCGGTGGGAAGTGATACTTCTTTGTAGTGCAGATTTGCATTGCCCGCTTGCTTGCTTGGCCAAAAAGGGCGTATGCGTTTTCTCTTGAATATATTCAGGAGAAAACACATACGCCCTTTTTGGCCAAGTGCATCATGGTCGAAGTTGTGCCCCTGTTCCTGTGCTTTAAAGGCGATTCCAACGTACCTCTTGAAATCTGTTTTTTCCTATTCTGCCTCGCTTTCACGTCCGCCTCGTTGCCTTCCCTCAACAGATTTTTGGACGATAGTTGTCCTTTATTACTCGGCCAGTTTGTGAATTGTTGTGCCCCTGAGCTCCATTTTTCAACTCGTTTTTGGTGAGCTGACCGCATGTCCAGAATTTTGGTTCAGGACCTATGCTGGTTCCCGGTGGGTGGCTGAGACTTGGTTAATTCTTCTTCCTGCCGGGAAATTACAGTGATATGTGACCGTCCAAATGCCTAACATCTACTCTCTCATTGGTGCTCCCGCTTCCCTTTCATCCTCTGCCAAATTGGCAACCTGTGCGAACCAGGAGGTTAAAGGGGCTGTCTCTCCAAGTTGGGCGGTTGATAGTAAAGCAGATGGAAAGACAAACTGGAGCACCAGAGAGGGACTATTCATTGAATTTTAGAAACCTTTCGTATTCACAGTGGATCCGTTCTCTAGGTTTCCCGTACATGTTATAGCTGTAGTAATATTCCCTTCAACTTGGAGAGTTGGGACCCATGGAATGGGTGCCAGGCATTTGTGCCTTAAGCGTCTGCCTTTGCTCACCAAATATCACCAATCCTCTCAGTCACAAGTGTCCCTCCTTATGCCACATCCAGCTGTCGTTGTAGATAGAGTCATTCCAGGTTTCATCAGAGACCCTGAAGGAATTATAAAGAATTTCCCAGTTTTTTTGTTTTGTTTTTGAAATTCCTTTTTATAGTGGGTTTGAGCTGATTCTCGCTGCCATGTTTATGCCAGTCTAGACACACTTGATTCCCTTACGGAGACATATCAATACATAGGTTTTAAGATTCTTACTAGTCAGATATATTCCTCTGCGGGAAATATGGGGTTTTGAGTCCCTTTCACTGAGGAAGGTGTAGGTCTTGTATATTCCGTAGTTGGTTTTTGGAACGGTACCTGTGCTTATATCAAACTCTGGTTTTATGCATCACCCCACCTCTCCTTCCTCCTTAAGCAGGCATAAGGGTGTTTTCTAAATGTGAGACACTGTTCTCTTTCCTAACTCAGTTCAAGTGTAGCCATGTTTACAGGATCTTCATAAGTGATATCTTATGATAAGTTTCTTTTCCTCTGTGATTTATTTCACTTAGAATCATCGTACCTGAATCCACCCATTTTGCTGCTACTGGTCTTATGACATTGATTTCATGGCTGAGGGATATTCCATCGTACCTAAGTACCAGAATTTTTTGAAGCATTTTTATGTTTCCTGGGATATTTAAGGTGTACCCAAGTTGAGGTCCTTGTAAGCAGTTCAGCCTTAAATTTTGGGGTGGCTCTGTCTTACCGATTTTCAGTATTCCCAAGGTATATTCCCTAGACTGGAATTGCCCATGGCTCTGTAGCTCCATTGTTTATTTGTTTTAGGGAACACAATGCACTCCTCCAGAGGGGCAGTTGTCAAGTTACATCCCGCCCATCAGCATAACAAGGCTCCCTGTTCTCCAGGGCCTGTCTTGCCTTTCTGGTTTTTACACATTTTGTGGATGTCCCTTTTGACCGGTGGGAAGTGATACTTCTTTGTAGTGCAGATTTGCATTGCCCGCTTGCTTGCTTGGCCAAAAAGGGCGTATGCGTTTTCTCTTGAATATATTCAGGAGAAAACACATACGCCCTTTTTGGCCAAGTGCATCATGGTCGAAGTTGTGCCCCTGTTCCTGTGCTTTAAAGGCGATTCCAACGTACCTCTTGAAATCTGTTTTTTCCTATTCTGCCTCGCTTTCACGTCCGCCTCGTTGCCTTCCCTCAACAGATTTTTGGACGATAGTTGTCCTTTATTACTCGGCCAGTTTGTGAATTGTTGTGCCCCTGAGCTCCATTTTTCAACTCGTTTTTGGTGAGCTGACCGCATGTCCAGAATTTTGGTTCAGGACCTATGCTGGTTCCCGGTGGGTGGCTGAGACTTGGTTAATTCTTCTTCCTGCCGGGAAATTACAGTGATATGTGACCGTCCAAATGCCTAACATCTACTCTCTCATTGGTGCTCCCGCTTCCCTTTCATCCTCTGCCAAATTGGCAACCTGTGCGAACCAGGAGGTTAAAGGGGCTGTCTCTCCAAGTTGGGCGGTTGATAGTAAAGCAGATGGAAAGACAAACTGGAGCACCAGAGAGGGACTATTCATTGAATTTTAGAAACCTTTCGTATTCACAGTGGATCCGTTCTCTAGGTTTCCCGTACATGTTATAGCTGTAGTAATATTCCCTTCAACTTGGAGAGTTGGGACCCATGGAATGGGTGCCAGGCATTTGTGCCTTAAGCGTCTGCCTTTGCTCACCAAATATCACCAATCCTCTCAGTCACAAGTGTCCCTCCTTATGCCACATCCAGCTGTCGTTGTAGATAGAGTCATTCCAGGTTTCATCAGAGACCCTGAAGGAATTATAAAGAATTTCCCAGTTTTTTTGTTTTGTTTTTGAAATTCCTTTTTGTAGTGGGTTTGAGCTGATTCTCGCTGCCATGTTTATGCCAGTCTAGACACACTTGATTCCCTTACGGAGACATATCAATACATAGGTTTTAAGATTCTTACTAGTCAGATATATTCCTCTGCGGGAAATATGGGGTTTTGAGTCCCTTTCACTGAGGAAGGTGTAGGTCTTGTGTATTCCATAGTTGGTTTTTGAAACGGTACCTGTGCTTATATCAATCTCTGGTTTTATGCATCACCCCACCTCTCCTTCCCCCTTAAGCAGGCATAAGAGTGTTTTCTAAATGTGAGACACTGTTCTCTTTCCTAACTCAGTTCAAGTGTAGCCATGTTTACAGGATCTTCATAAGTGATATCTTATGATAAGTTTCTTTTTCTCTGTGACTTATTTCACTTAGAGTCATCGTACCTGAATCCACCCAATTTGCTGCTACTGGTCTTATGACATTGATTTCATGGCTGAGGGATATTCCATTGTACGTAAGTACCACAATTTTTTGAACCATTTTTATATTTCCTGGGATATTTAAGGTGTACCCAAGTTGAGGTCCTTGTAAGCAGTGCAGCCCTAAATTTTGGGTTGGCTGTGTCTTATTGATTTTCAGTTTTCCCAAGGTATATTCCCTAGACTGGAAGTGCCCTTGGCTCTGTAGCTCTGTTGTTTACTTGTTTTAGGGAACTCAATGCACTCCTCCAGAGAGGCAGTTGGCAATTTACATCCCGCCCATCAGCATAACAAGGCTCCCTGTTCTCCAGGGCCTGTCCTGCCTTTCTGGTTTTTACACATTTTGTGGATGTCCCTTTTGACTGGTGGGAAGTGATACTTCTTTGTAGTGCAGATTTGCATTGCCCGCTTGCTTGCTTGGCCAAAAAGGGCGTATGCGTTTTCTCCTGAATATATTCAGTAGAAAACGCATACGCCCTTTTTGGCCAAGTTCATCATTGTCGAAGTTGTGCCCCTCTTCCTGTGCTTTAAAGGCGATTCCAACGTACCTCTTGAAATCTGTTTCATGCTATTCTGCCTCGCTTTCAAGTCCGCCTCGTTGCCTTCCCTCAACAGATTTTTGGACGATAGTTGTCCTTTATTACTCGGCCAGTTTGTGAATTGCTGTGCCCCTGAGCTCCATTTTTCAACTCGTTTTTTGTGAGCTGACCGCATGTCCAAAATTTTGTTTCACTACCTATGCTGGTTCCCGGTGGGGGGCTGAGACTTTGGTTAATTCTTCTTCCTGCCGGGAAGTTAGAGTTATATGTGCCCGTCCAAATGCCTATCAGGTACTCTCTCATTGGTTCTCCCTCTTCCCTTTCATCCTCTGCCAAATTGGCAACCTGTGTGAACCAGGAGGTTAAAGGGGCTGTCTCTCCAAGTTGGGAGGTTGATAGTAAAGCAGATGGAAAGTCAAACCGGAGCACCAGGAGAGGGACTATTCGTTGAGTATTAGAAAGCTTTCATATTCACAGTGTGTCCATTCTCTCGGTTTCCCGTACATGTTATATCTGTAGTAATATTCCCTTCAACCTGGAGAGTTGGGACCCATGGAATGGGTGCCAGGCATTTGTGCTTTAAAGGGTCTGCATTTGCTCACCCAATATCACCAATCCTGTCAGTCCCAAGTGTCCAGCCTTATGCCACATCCAGCTGTCGTTGTAGATAGGGTCATTCCACGTTTCATCAGAGACCCTGAAGGAATGGTAAAGAATTTCCCAGTTTTTTGTTTTGTTTTTGAAATTCCTTTTTATAGTGGGTTTGAGCTGATTCTCGCTGCCATGGTTATGCCTGTCTAGACACACTTGATTCCCTTACGGAGACATATCAATACATAGGTTTTAAGATTCTTACTAGTCAGATATATTCCTCTGCGGGAAATATGGGGTTTTGAGTCCCTTTCACTGAGGAAGGTGTAGGTCTTGTCTATTCCATAGTTGGTTTTTGGAACGGTACCTGTGCTTATATCAAACTCTGGTTTTATTCATCACCCCACCTCTCCTTCCCCCTTAAGCAGGCATAAGAGTGTTTTCTAAATGTGAGACACTGTTCTCTTTCCTAACTCAGTTCAAGTGTAGCCATGTTTACAGGATCTTCATAAGTGATATCTTATGATAAGTTTCTTTTTCTGTGTGACTTATTTCACTTAGAATCATCGTACCTGAATCCACCCATTTTGCTGCTACTGGTCTTATGACATTGATTTCATGGCTGAGGGATACTCCATCGTACGTAAGTACCACAATTTTTTGAACCATTTTTATATATTCTGGGATATTTAAGGTGTACCCAAGTTGAGGTCCTTGTAAGCAGTGCAGCCCTAAATATTGGGTTGGCTCTGTCTTATTGATTTTTAGTTTTCCCAAGGTATATTCCCTAGACTGGAAGTGCCCTTGGCTCTGTAGCTCTGTTGTTTACTTGTTTTAGGGAACACAATGCACTCCTCCAGAGAGGCAGTTGGCAATTTACATCCCGCCCATCAGCATAACAAGGCTCCCTGTTCTGCAGGGCCTGTCTTGCCTTTCTGGTTTTTACACATTTTGTGGATGTCCCTTTTGACCGGTGGGAAGTGATACTTCTTTGTAGTGCAGATTTGCATTGCCCGCTTGCTTGCTTGGCCAAAAAGGGCGTATGCGTTTTCTCCTGAATATATTCAGGAGAAAACGCATACGCCCTTTTTGGCCAAGTGCATCATTGTCGAAGTTGTGCCCCTCTTCCTGTGCTTTAAAGGTGATTCCAACGTACCTCTTGAAATCTGTTTCCTGCTATTCTGCCTCGCTTTCAAGTCCGCCTCGTTGCCTTCCCTCAACAGATTTTTGGACGATATTTGTCCTTTATTACTCGGCCAGTTTGTGAATTGCTGTGCCCCTGAGCTCCATTTTTCAACTCGTTTTAGGTGAGCTGACCGCAAGTCCAAAATTTTGGTTCAGGACCTATACTGGTTCCCGGTCGGGGGCTGAGACTTTGGTTAATTCTTCTTCCTGCCGGGAAATTACAGTGATATGTGCCCGTCCAAATGCCTAACAGCTACTCTCTCATTGGTTCTCCCTCTTCCCTTTCATCCTCTGCCAAATTGGCAACCTTTGCGAACCAGGAGGTTAAAGGGGCTGTCTCTCCAAGTTGGGAGGTTGATAGTAAAGCAGATGGAAAGTCAAACCGGAGCACCAGGAGAGGGACTATTCGTTGAGTTTTAGAAACCTTTCGTATTCACAGTGTGTCCGTTCTGTAGGTTTCCCGTACATGTTATAACTGTAGTAATATTCCCTTCAACCTGGAGAGTTGGGACCCATGGAATGGGTGCCATGCATTAATGCTTTAAAGGTTCTGCATTTGTTCCCCCAATCTCACCAATCCTCTCAGTCCCAAGTGTCCCGCCTTATGCCACATCCAGCTGTCGTTGTAGATAGGGTCATTCCAGGTTTCATCAGAGACTCTGAAGGAATTGTAAAGAATTTCCCAGTTTTTTTGTTTTGTTTTTGAAATTCCTTTTTATAGTGGGTTTGAGCTGATCCCGCTGCCCTGTTTATTCCAGTCTAGACACACTTGATTCCCTTACGGAGACATATCAATACATAGGTTTTAAGATTCTTACTAGTCAGATATATTCCTCTGCGGGAAATATGGGGTTTTGAGTCCCTTTCACTGAGGAAGGTGTAGGTCTTGTCTATTCCATAGTTGGTTTTTGGAACGGTACCTCTGCTTATATCAAACTCTGGTTTTATGCATCACCCCACCTCTCCTTCCCCCTTAAGCAGGCATAAGAGTGTTTTCTAAATGTGAGACACTGTTCTCTTTCCTAACTCAGTTCAAGTGTAGCCATGTTTACAGGATCTTCATAAGTGATATCTTATGATAAGTTTCTTTTTCTGTGTGACTTATTTCACTTAGAATCATCGTACCTGAATCCACCCATTTTGCTGCTACTGGTCTTATGACATTGATTTCATGGCTGAGGGATATTCCATCGTATGTAAGTAGCACAATTTTTTGAACCATTTTTAAATTTCCTGGGATATTTAAGGTGTACCCAAGTTGAGGTCCTTGTAAGCAGTGCAGCCCTAAATTTTGGGTTGGCTGTGTCTTATTGATTTTCAGTTTTCCCAAGGTATATTCCCTAGACTGGAAGTGCCCTTGGCTCTGTAGCTCTGTTGTTTACTTGTTTTAGGGAACACAATGCACTCCTCCAGAGAGGCAGTTGGCAATTTACATCCCGCCCATCAGCATAACAAGGCTCCCTGTTCTCCAGGGCCTGTCTTGCCTTTCTGGTTTTTACACATTTTGTGGATGTCCCTTTTGACCTGTGGGAAGTGATACTTCTTTGTAGTGCAGATATGCATTGCCCACTTGCTTGCTTGGCCAAAAAGGGAGTATGCGTTTTCTCCTGAATATATTCAGGAGAAAACGCATACGCCCTTTTTGGCCAAGTGCATCATTGTCGAAGTTGTGCCCCTCTTCCTGTGCTTTAAAGGCGATTCCAACGTACCTCTTGAAATCTGTTTCCTGCTATTCTGCCTCGCTTTCACGTCCGCCTCGTTGCCTTCCCTCAACAGATTTTTGGACGATAGTTGTCCTTTATTACTCGGCCAGATTGTGAATTGCTGTGCCCCTGAGCTCCATTTTTCAACTTGTTTTAGGTGAGCTGACCGCAAGTCCAAAATTTTGGTTCAGGACCTATACTGGTTCCCGGTGGGGGGCTGAGACTTTGGTTAATACTTCTTCCTGCCGGGAAATTACCGTGATATGTGCCCGTCCAAATGCCTAACAGCTACTCTCTCATTGGTTCTCCCTCTTCCCTTTCAACCTCTGCCAAATTGGCAACCTGTGCGAACCAGGAGGTTAAAGGGGCTGTCTCTCCAAGTTGGGAGGTTGATAGTAAAGCAGATGGAAAGTCAAACCGGAGCACCAGGAGAGGGACTATTCGTTGAGTTTTAGAAACCTTTCTTATTGACAGTGTGTCCGTTCTCTAGGATTCCCGTACATGTTATATCTGTAGTAATATTCCCTTCAACCTGGAGAGTTGGGACCCATGGAATGTGTGCCATGCATTATTGCTTTAAAGGGTCTGCATTTGCGCACCCAATCTCACCAATCCTCTCAGTCCCAAGTGTCCCGCCTTATGCCACATCCAGCTGTCGTTGTAGATAGGGTCATTCCAGGTTTCATCAGAGACCCTGAAGGAATTGTAAAGAATTTCCCAGTTTTTTTGTTTTGTTTTGGAAATTCCTTTTTATAGTGGGTTTGAGCTGATTCTCGCTGCCATGTTTATGCCAGTCTAGACACACTTGATTCCCTTACGGAGACATATCAATACATAGGTTTTAAGATTCTTACTAGTCAGATATATTCCTCTGCGGGAAATATGGGGCTTTGAATCCCTTTCACTGAGGAAGGTGTAGGTCTTGTCTATTCCATACTTGGTTTTTGGAACGGTACCTGTGCTTATATCAAACTCTGATTTTATGCATCACCCCACCTCTCCTTCCACCTTAAGCAGGCATAAGAGTGTTTTCTAAATGTGAGACACTGTTCTCTTTCCTAACTCAGTTCAAGTGTAGCCATGTTTACAGGATCTTCATAAGTAATATCTTATGATAAGTTTCTTTTTCTCTGTGACTTATTTCACTTAGAATCATCGTACCTGAATCCACCCATTTTGCTGCTACTGGTCTTATGACATTGATTTCATGGCTGAGGGATATTCCATCGTACGTAAGTACCACAATTTTTTGAACCATTTTTATATTTCCTGGGATATTTAAGGTGTACCCAAGTTGAGGTCCTTGTAAGCAGTGCAGCCCTAAGTTTTGGGGTGGCTCTGTCTTATTGATTTTCATTTTTCCCAAGGTATATTCCCTAGACTGGAAATGCCCTTGGCTCTATAGCTCTGTTCTTTACTTGTTTTAGGGAACACAATGCACTCCTCCAGAGAGGCAGCTGGCAATTTACATCCCGCCCATCAGCATAACAAGGCTCCCTGTTCTCCAGGGCCTGTCTTGCCTTTCTGGTTTTTACACATTTTGTGGATGTCCCTTTTGACCGGTGGGAAGTGATACTTCTTTGTAGTGCAGATTTGCATTGCTCGCTTGCTTGCTTGGCCAAAAAGGGCGTATGCGTTTTCTCCTGAATATATTCAGGAGAAAACGCATACGCCCTTTTTGGCCAAGTGCATCATTGTCGAAGTTGTGCCCCTCTTCCTGTGCTTTAAAGGCGATTCCAATGTACCTCTTGAAATCTGTTTCCTGCTATTCTGCCTCGCTTTCAAGTCCGCCTCTTTGCCTTCCCTCAACAGATTCTTGGACGATAGTTGTCCTTTATTACTCGGCAAGTTTGTGAATTGCTGTGCCCCTGAGCTCCATTTTTCAACTCGTTTTTGGTGAGCTGACCGCAAGTCCAAAATTTTGGTTCAGTATCTATACTGGTTCCCGGTGGGTGGCTGAGACTTTGGTTAATTCTTCTTCCTGCCGGGAAATTACAGTGATATGTGCCCGTCCAAATGCCTAACAGCTACTCTCTCATTGGTTCTCCCTCTTCCCTTTCATCCTCTGCCAAATTGGAAACCTGTGCGAACCAGGAGGTTAAAGGGGCTGTCTCTCCAAGTTGGGAGGTTGATAGTAAAGCAGATGGAAAGTCAAACCGGAGCACCAGGAGAGGGACTATTCGTTGAGTTTTAGAAACCTTTCGTATTCACAGTGTGTCCGTTCTCTAGGATTCCCGTACATGTTATATCTGTAGTAATATTCCCTTCAACCTGGAGAGTTGGGACCCATGGAATGTGTGCCATGCATTATTGCTTTAAAGGGTCTGCATTTGCGCACCCAATCTCACCAATCCTCTCAGTCCCAAGTGTCCCGCCTTATGCCACATCCAGCTGTCGTTGTAGATAGGGTCATTCCACGTTTCATCAGAGACCCTGAAGGAATTGTAAAGAATTTCCCAGTTTTTTTGTTTTGTTTTTGAAATTCCTTTTTATAGTGGGTTTGAGCTGATTCTCGCTGCCATGTTTATGCCAGTCTAGACACACTTGATTCCCTTACGGAGACATATCAATACATAGGTTTTAAGATTCTTACTAGTCAGATATATTCCTCTGCCGGAAATATGGGGTTTTGAGTCCCTTTCACTGAGGAAGGTGTAGGTCTTGTCTATTCCATAGTTGGTTTTTGGAACGGTACCTGTGCTTATATCAAACTCTGGTTTTATGCATCACTCCACCTCTCCTTCCCCCTTAAGCAGGCATAAGAGTGTTTGCTAAATGTGAGACACTGTTCTCTTTCCCAACTCACTTCAAGTGTAGCCATGTTTACAGGATCTTCATAAGTGATATCTTATGATAAGTTTCTTTTTCTGTGTGACTTATTTCACTTAGAATCATCGTACCTGAATCCACCCATTTTGCTGCTACTGGTCTTATGACATTGATTTCATGGCTGAGGGATATTCCATCGTACGTAAGTCCCACAATTTTTTGAAACATTTTTATATTTCCTGGGATATTTAAGGTGTACCCAAGTTGAGGTCCTTGTAAGCAGTGCAGCCCTAAATTTTGGGGTGGCTGTGTCTTATTGATTTTCAGTTTTCCCAAAGTATATTCCCTAGACTGGAAGTGCCCTTGGCTCTGTAGCTCTGTTCTTTACTTGTTTTAGGGAACACAATGTACTCCTCCAGAGAGGCAGGTGGCAATTTACATCCCGCCCATCAGCATAACAAGGCTCCCTGTTCTCCAGGGCCTGTCTTGCCTTTCTTGTTCTTACACATTTTGTGGATGTCCCTTTTGACCGGTGGGAAGTGATACTTCTTTGTAGTGCAGATTTGCATTGCCCGCTTGCTTGCTTGGCCAAAAAGGGCGTATGTGTTTTCTCCTGAATATATTCAGGAGAAAACGCATACGGCCTTTTTGGCCAAGTGCATCATTGTCGAAGTTGTGCCCCTCTTCCTGTGCTTTAAAGGCGATTCCAACGTACCTCTTGAAATCTGTTTCCTGCTATTCTGCCTCGCTTTCAAGTCCGCCTCGTTGCCTTCCCTCAACAGATTTTTGGACGATAGTTGTCCTTTATTACTCGGCCAGTTTGTGAATTGCTGTGCCCCTGAGCTCCATTTTTCAACTCGTTTTAGGTGAGCTGACCGCAAGTCCAAAATTTTGGTTCAGGACCTATACTGGTTCCCGGTGGGGTCTGAGACTTTGGTTAATTATTCTTCCTGCTGGGAAATTACAGTGATATGTGCCCGTCCAAATGCCTAACAGCTACTCTCTCATTGGTTCTCCCTCTTCCCTTTCATCCTCTGCCAAATTGGCAACCTGTGCGAACCAGGAGGTTAAAGGGGCTGTCTCTCCAAGTTGGGAGGTTGATAGTAAAGCAGATGGAAAGTCAAACCGGAGCACCAGGAGAGGGACTATTCGTTGAGTTTTAGAAAACTTTCGTATTCACAGTGTGTCCGTTCTCTAGGTTTCCCGTACATGTTATAACTGTAGTAATATTCCCTTCAACCTGGAGAGTTGGGACCCATGGAATGGGTGCCATGCATTAATGCTTTAAAGGTTCTGCATTTGTTCCCCCAATCTCACCAATCCTCTCAGTCCCAAGTGTCCCGCCTTATGCCACATCCAGCTGTCGTTGTAGATAGGGTCATTCCAGCTTTCATCAGAGACCCTGAAGGAATTGTAAAGAATTTCCCAGTTTTTTTGTTTTGTTTTTAAAATTCCTTTTTATAGTGGGTTTGAGCTGATCCCGCTGCCCTGTTTATTCCAGTCTAGACACACTTGATTCCCTTACGGAGACATATCAATACATAGGTTTTAAGATTCTTACTAGTCAGATATATTCCTCTGCGGGAACTATGGGGTTTTGAGTCCCTTTCACTGAGGAAGTTGTAGGTCTTGTCTATTCCATAGTTGGTTTTTGGAACGGTACCTGTGCTTATATGAAACTCTGGTTTTATGCACCACCCCACCTCTCCTTCCCCCTTAAGCAGGCATAAGAGTGTTTTCTAAATGTGAGACACTGTTCTCTTTCCTAACTCACTTCAAGTGTAACCATGTTTACAGGATCTTCATAAGTGATATCTTATGATAAGTTACTTTTTCTGTGTGACTTATTTCACTTAGAATCATCGTACCTGAATCCACCCATTTTGCTGCTACTGGTCTTATGACATTGATTTCATGGCTGAGGGATATTCCATCGTACGTAAGTCCCACAATTTTTTGAATCATTTTTATATTTCCTGGGATATTTAAGGTGTACCCAAGTTGAGGTCCTTGTAAGCAGTGCAGCCCTAAATTTTGGGGTGGCTCTGTCTTATTGATTTTCAGTTTTCCCAAAGTATATTCCCTAGACTGGAAGTGCCCTTGGCTCTGTAGCTCTGTTCTTTACTTGTTTTAGGGAACACAATGTACTCCTCCAGAGAGGCAGTTGGCAATTTACATCCCGCCCATCAGCATAACAAGGCTCCCTGTTCTGCAGGGCCTGTCTTGCCTTTCTGGTTTTTACACATTTTGTGGATGTCCCTTTTGACCGGTGGGATGTGATACTTCTTTGTAGTGCAGATTTGCATTGCCCGCTTGCTTGCTTGGCCAAAAAGGGCGTATGTGTTTTCTCCTGAATATATTCAGGAGAAAACGCATACGGCCTTTTTGGCCAAGTGCATCATTGTCGAAGTTGTGCCCCTCTTCCTGTGCTTTAAAGGCGATTCCAACGTACCTCTTGAAATCTGTTTCCTGCTATTCTGCCTCGCTTTCAAGTCCGCCTCGTTGCCTTCCCTCAACAGATTTTTGGACGATAGTTGTCCTTTATTACTCGGCCAGTTTGTGAATTGCTGTGCCCCTGAGCTCCATTTTTCAACTCGTTTTTGGTGAGCTGACCGCAAGTCCAAAATTTTGGTTCAGGACCTATACTGGTTCCCGGTGGGGGGCTGAGACTTTGGTTAATTATTCTTCCTGCCGGGAAATTACAGTGATATGTGCCCGTCCAAATGCCTAACAGCTACTCTCTCATTGGTTCTCCCTCTTCCCTTTCATCCTCTGCCAAATTGGCAACCTGTGCGAACCAGGAGGTTAAAGGGGCTGTTTCTCCAAGTTGGGAGGTTGATAGTAAAGCAGATGGAAAGTCAAACCGGAGCACCAGGAGAGGGACTATTCGTTGAGTTTTAGAAACCTTTCGTATTCACAGTGTGTCCGTTCTCTAGGTTTCCCGTACATGTTATAACTGTAGTAATATTCCCTTCAACCTGGAGAGTTGGGACCCATGGAATGGGTGCCATGCATTAATGATTTAAAGGTTCTGCATTTGTTCCCCCAATCTCACCAATCCTCTCAGTCCCAAGTGTCCCGCCTTATGCCACATACAGCTGTCGTTGTAGATAGGGTCATTCCAGGTTTCATCAGAGACTCTGAAGGAATTGTAAAGAATTTCCCAGTTTTTTTGTTTTGTTTTTAAAATTCCTTTTTATAGTGGGTTTGAGCTGATCCCGCTGCCCTGTTTATTCCAGTCTAGACACACTTGATTCCCTTACGGAGACATATCAATACATAGGTTTTAAGATTCTTACTAGTCAGATATATTCCTCTGCGGGAAATATGGGGTTTTGAGTCCCTTTCACTGAGGAAGGTGTAGGTCTTGTCTATTCCATAGTTGGTTTTTGGAACGGTACCTCTGCTTATATCAAACTCTGGTTTTATGCATCACCCCACCTCTCCTTCCCCCTTAAGCAGGCATAAGAGTGTTTTCTAAATGTGAGACACTGTTCTCTTTCCTAACTCAGTTCAAGTGTAGCCATGTTTACAGGATCTTCATAAGTGATATCTTATGATAAGTTTCTTTTTCTGTGTGACTTATTTCACTTAGAATCATCGTACCTGAATCCACCCATTTTGCTGCTACTGGTCTTATGACATTGATTTCATGGCTGAGGGATATTCCGTCGTATGTAAGTACCACAATTTTTTGAACCATTTTTATATTTCCTGGGATATTTAAGGTGTACCCAAGTTGAGGTCCTTGTAAGCAGTGCAGCCCTAAATTTTGGGTTGGCTGTGTCTTATTGATTTTCAGTTTTCCCAAGGTATATTCCCTAGACTGGAAGTGCCCTTGGCTCTGTAGCTCTGTTGTTTACTTGTTTTAGGGAACACAATGCACTCCTCCAGAGAGGCAGTTGGCAATTTACATCCCGCCCATCAGCATAACAAGGCTCCCTGTTCTCCAGGGCCTGTCTTGCCTTTCTTGTTCTTACACATTTTGTGGATGTCCCTTTTGACCGGTGGGAAGTGATACTTCTTTGTAGTGCAGATATGCATTGCCCGCTTGCTTGCTTGGCCAAAAAGGGCGTATGCGTTTTCTCCTGAATATATTCAGGAGAAAACGCATACGCCCTTTTTGGCCAAGTGCATCATTGTCGAAGTTGTGCCCCTCTTCCTGTGCTTTAAAGGCGATTCCAACGTACCTCTTGAAATCTGTTTCCTGCTATTCTGCCTCGCTTTCAAGTCCGCCTCGTTGCCTTCCCTCAACAGATTTTTGGACGATAGTTGTCCTTTATTACTCGGCCAGATTGTGAATTGCTGTGCCCCTGAGCTCCATTTTTCAACTCGTTTTAGGTGAGCTGACCGCAAGTCCAAAATTTTGGTTCAGGACCTATACTGGTTCCCGGTGGGGGGCTGAGACTTTGGTTAATTCTTCTTCCTGCCGGGAAATTACCGTGATATGTGCCCGTCCAAATGCCTAACAGCTACTCTCTCATTGGTTCTCCCTATTCCCTTTCAACCTCTGCCAAATTGGCAACCTGTGCGAACCAGGAGGTTAAAGGGGCTGTCTCTCCAAGTTGGGAGGTTGATAGTAAAGCAGATGGAAAGTCAAACCGGAGCACCAGGAGAGGGACTATTCGTTGAGTTTTAGAAACCTTTCGTATTCACAGTGTGTCCGTTCTCTAGGTTTCCCGTACATGTTATAACTGTAGTAATATTCCCTTCAACCTGGAGATTTGGGACCCATGGAATGTGTGCCATGAATTATTGCTTTAAATGGTCTGCATTTGTTCACCCAATCTCACCAATCCTCTCAGTCCCAAGTGTCCAGCCTTATGCCACATCCAGCTGTCGTTGTAGATAGGGTCATTCCACGTTTCATCAGAGACCCTGAAGGAATTGTAAAGAATTTCCCAGTTTTTTTTGTTTTGTTTTTGAAATTCCTTTTTATAGTGGGTTTGAGCTGATTCTCGCTGCCATGTTTATGCCAGTCTAGACACACTTAATTCCCTTACGGAGACATATCAATACATAGGTTTTAAGATTCTTACTAGTCAGATATATTCCTCTGCGGGAAATATGGGGCTTTGAATCCCTTTCACTGAGGAAGGTGTAGGTCTTTTCTATTCCATACTTGGTTTTTGGAACGGTACCTGTGCTTATATCAAACTCTGGTTTTATGCATCACCCCACCTCTCCTTCCACCTTAAGCAGGCATAAGAGTGTTTTCTAAATGTGAGACACTGTTCTCTTTCCTAACTCAGTTCAAGTGTAGCCATGTTTACAGGATCTTCATAAGTAATATCTTATGATAAGTTTCTTTTTCTGTGTGACTTATTTCACTTAGAATCATCGTACCTGAATCCACCCATTTTGCTGCTACTGGTCTTATGACATTGATTTCATGGCTGAGGGATATTCCATCGTACGTAAGTACCACAATTTTTTGAACCATTTTTATATTTCCTGGGATATTTAAGGTGTACCCAAGTTGAGGTCCTTGTAAGCAGTGCAGCCCTAAGTTTTGGGGTGGCTCTGTCTTATTGATTTTCAGTTTTCCCAAGGTATATTCCCTAGACTGGAAGTGCCCTTGGCTCTATAGCTCTGTTCTTTACTTGTTTTAGGGAACACAATGCACTCCTCCAGAGAGGCAGTTGGCAATTTACATCCCGCCCATCAGCATAACAAGGCTCCCTGTTCTCCAGGGCCTGTCTTGCCTTTCTGGCTTTTACACATTTTGTGGATGTCCCTTTTGACCGGTGGGAAGTGATACTTCTTTGTAGTGCAGATTTGCATTGCCCGCTTGCTTGCTTGGCCAAAAAGGGCGTATGCGTTTTCTCCTGAATATATTCAGGAGAAAACGCATACGCCCTTTTTGGCCAAGTGCATCATTGTCGAAGTTGTGCCCCTCTTCCTGTGCTTTAAAGGCGATTCCAACGTACCTCTTGAAATCTGTTTCCTGCTATTCTGCCTCGCTTTCAAGTCCGCCTCGTTGCCTTCCCTCAACAGATTTTTGGACGATAGTTGTCCTTTATTACTCGGCCAGATTGTGAATTGCTGTGCCCCTGAGCTCCATTTTTCAACTCGTTTTAGGTGAGCTGACCGCAAGTCCAAAATTTTGGTTCAGGACCTATACTGTTTCCCGGTGGGGGGCTGAGACTTTGGTTAATTCTTCTTCCTGCCGGGAAATTACAGTGATATGTGCCCGTCCAAATGCCTAACAGCTACTCTCTCATTGGTTCTCCCTCTTCCCTTTCAACCTCTGCCAAATTGGCAACCTGTGCGAACCAGGAGGTTAAAGGGGCTGTCTCTCCAAGTTGGGAGGTTGATAGTAAAGCAGATGGAAAGTCAAACCGGAGCACCAGGAGAGGGACTATTCGTTGAGTTTTAGAAACCTTTCGTATTCACAGTGTGTCCGTTCTCTAGGTTTCCCGTACATGTTATAACTGTAGTAATATTCCCTTCAACCTGGAGATTTGGGACCCATGGAATGTGTGCCATGAATTATTGCTTTAAATGGTCTGCATTTGTTCACCCAATCTCACCAATCCTCTCAGTCCCAAGTGTCCAGCCTTATGCCACATCCAGCTGTCGTTGTAGATAGGGTCATTCCACGTTTCATCAGAGACCCTGAAGGAATTGTAAAGAATTTCCCAGTTTTTTTTGTTTTGTTTTTGAAATTCCTTTTTATAGTGGGTTTGAGCTGATTCTCGCTGCCATGTTTATGCCAGTCTAGACACACTTAATTCCCTTACGGAGACATATCAATACATAGGTTTTAAGATTCTTACTAGTCAGATATATTCCTCTGCGGGAAATATGGGGCTTTGAATCCCTTTCACTGAGGAAGGTGTAGGTCTTTTCTATTCCATACTTGGTTTTTGGAACGGTACCTGTGCTTATATCAAACTCTTTTTTTATGCATCACCCCACCTCTCCTTCCACCTTAAGCAGGCATAAGAGTGTTTTCTAAATGTGAGACACTGTTCTCTTTCCTAACTCAGTTCAAGTGTAGCCATGTTTACAGGATCTTCATAAGTAATATCTTATGATAAGTTTCTTTTTCTCTGTGACTTATTTCACTTAGAATCATCGTACCTGAATCCACCCATTTTGCTGCTACTGGTCTTATGACATTGATTTCATGGCTGAGGGATATTCCATCGTACGTAAGTACCATAATTTTTTGAACCATTTTTATATTTCCTGGGATATTTAAGGTGTACCCAAGTTGAGGTCCTTGTAAGCAGTGCAGCCCTAAGTTTTGGGGTGGCTCTGTCTTATTGATTTTCAGTTTTCCCAAGGTATATTCCCTAGACTGGAAATGCCCTTGGCTCTATAGCTCTGTTGTTTACTTGTTTTAGGGAACACAATGCACTCCTCCAGAGAGGCAGTTGGCAATTTACATCCCGCCCATCAGCATAACAAGGCTCCCTGTTCTCCAGGGCCTGTCTTGCCTTTCTGGTTTTTACACATTTTGTGGATGTCCCTTTTGACCGGTGGGAAGTGATACTTCTTTGTAGTGCAGATTTGCATTGCCCGCTTGCTTGCTTGGCCAAAAAGGGCGTATGCATTTTCTCCTGAATATATTCAGGAGAAAACGCATACGCCCTTTTTGGCCAAGTGCATCATTGTCGAAGTTGTGCCCCTCTTCCTGTGCTTTAAAGGCGATTCCAATGTACCTCTTGAAATCTGTTTCCTGCTATTCTGCCTCGCTTTCAAGTCCGCCTCTTTGCCTTCCCTCAACAGATTCTTGGACGATAGTTGTGCTTTATTACTCGGCAAGTTTGTGAATTGCTGTGCCCCTGAGCTCCATTTTTCAACTCGTTTTTGGTGAGCTGACCGCAAGTCCAAAATTTTGGTTCAGGATCTATACTGGTTCCCGGTGGGTGGCTGAGACTTTGGTTAATTCTTCTTCCTGCCGGGAAATTACAGTGATATGTGCCCGTCCAAATGCCTAACAGCTACTCTCTCATTGGTTCTCCCTCTTCCCTTTCATCCTCTGCCAAATTGGAAACCTGTGCGAACCAGGAGGTTAAAGGGGCTGTCTCTCCAAGTTGGGAGGTTGATAATAAAGCAGATGGAAAGTCAAACCGGAGCACCAGGAGAGGGACTATTCGTTGAGTTTTAGAAACCTTTCGTATTCACAGTGTGTCCGTTCTCTAGGATTCCCGTACATGTTATATCTGTAGTAATATTCCCTTCAACCTGGAGAGTTGGGACACATGGAATGTGTGCCATGCATTATTGCTTTAAAGGGTCTGCATTTGCGCACCCAATCTCACCAATCCTCTCAGTCCCAAGTGTCCCGCCTTATGCCACATCCAGCTGTCGTTGTAGATAGGGTCATTCCACGTTTCATCAGAGACCCTGAAGGAATTGTAAAGAATTTCCCAGTTTTTTTGTTTTGTTTTTGAAATTCCTTTTTATAGTGGGTTTGAGCTGATTCTCGCTGCCATGTTTATGCCAGTCTAGACACACTTGATTCCCTTATGGAGACATATCAATACATAGGTTTTAAGATTCTTACTAGTCAGATATATTCTTCTGCGGGAAATATGGGGTTTTGAGTCCCTTTCACTGAGGAAGGTGTAGGTCTTGTCTATTCCATAGTTGGTTTTTGGAACGGTACCTGTGCTTATATCAAACTCTGGTTTTATGCATCACTCCACCTCTCCTTCCCCCTTAAGCAGGCATAAGAGTGTTTGCTAAATGTGAGACACTGTTCTCTTTCCTAACTCACTTCAAGTGTAGCCATGTTTACAGGATCTTCATAAGTGATATCTTATGATAAGTTTCTTTTTCTGTGTGACTTATTTCACTTAGAATCATCGTACCTGAATCCACCCATTTTGCTGCTACTGGTCTTATGACATTGATTTCATGGCTGAGGGATATTCCATCGTACGTAAGTCCCACAATTTTTTGAAACATTTTTATATTTCCTGGGATATTTAAGGTGTACCCAAGTTGAGGTCCTTGTAAGCAGTGCAGCCCTAAATTTTGGGGTGGCTCTGTCTTATTGATTTTCAGTTTTCCCAAAGTATATTCCCTAGACTGGAAGTGCCCTTGGCTCTGTAGCTCTGTTCTTTACTTGTTTTAGGGAACACAATGTACTCCTCCAGAGAGGCAGTTGGCAATTTACATCCCGCCCATCAGCATAACAAGGCTCCCTGTTCTGCAGGGCCTGTCTTGCCTTTCTGGTTTTTACACATTTTGTGGATGTCCCTTTTGACCGGTGGGAAGTGATCCTTCTTTGTAGTGCAGATTTGCATTGCCCGCTTGCTTGCTTGGCCAAAAAGGGCGTATGCGTTTTCTCCTGAATATATTCAGGAGAAAACGCATACGGCCTTTTTGGCCAAGTGCATCATTGTCGAAGTTGTGCCCCTCTTCCTGTGCTTTAAAGGCGATTCCAACGTACCTCTTGAAATCTGTTTCCTGCTATTCTGCCTCGCTTTCAAGTCCGCCTCGTTGCCTTCCCTCAACAGATTTTTGGACGATAGTTGTCCTTTATTACTCGGCCAGTTTGTGAATTGCTGTGCCCCTGAGCTCCATTTTTCAACTCGTTTTTGGTGAGCTGACCGCAAGTCCAAAATTTTGGTTCAGGACCTATACTGGTTCCCGGTGGGGGGCTGAGACTTTGGTTAATTATTCTTCCTGCCGGGAAATTACAGTGATATGTGCCCGTCCAAATGCCTAACAGCTACTCTCTCATTGGTTCTCCCTCTTCCCTTTCATCCTCTGCCAAATTGGCAACCTGTGCGAACCAGGAGGTTAAAGGGGCTGTTTCTCCAAGTTGGGAGGTTGATAGTAAAGCAGATGGAAAGTCAAACCGGAGCACCAGGAGAGGGACTATTCGTTGAGTTTTAGAAACCTTTCGTATTCACAGTGTGTCCGTTCTCTAGGTTTCCCGTACATGTTATAACTGTAGTAATATTCCCTTCAACCTGGAGAGTTGGGACCCATGGAATGGGTGCCATGCATTAATGATTTAAAGGTTCTGCATTTGTTCCCCCAATCTCACCAATCCTCTCAGTCCCAAGTGTCCCGCCTTATGCCACATACAGCTGTCGTTGTAGATAGGGTCATTCCAGGTTTCATCAGAGACTCTGAAGGAATTGTAAAGAATTTCCCAGTTTTTTTGTTTTGTTTTTAAAATTCCTTTTTATAGTGGGTTTGAGCTGATCCCGCTGCCCTGTTTATTCCAGTCTAGACACACTTGATTCCCTTACGGAGACATATCAATACATAGGTTTTAAGATTCTTACTAGTCAGATATATTCCTCTGCGGGAAATATGGGGTTTTGAGTCCCTTTCACTGAGGAAGGTGTAGGTCTTGTCTATTCCATAGTTGGTTTTTGGAACGGTACCTCTGCTTATATCAAACTCTGGTTTTATGCATCACCCCACCTCTCCTTCCCCCTTAAGCAGGCATAAGAGTGTTTTCTAAATGTGAGACACTGTTCTCTTTCCTAACTCAGTTCAAGTGTAGCCATGTTTACAGGATCTTCATAAGTGATATCTTATGATAAGTTTCTTTTTCTGTGTGACTTATTTCACTTAGAATCATCGTACCTGAATCCACCCATTTTGCTGCTACTGGTCTTATGACATTGATTTCATGGCTGAGGGATATTCCATCGTATGTAAGTACCACAATTTTTTGAACCATTTTTATATTTCCTGGGATATTTAAGGTGTACCCAAGTTGAGGTCCTTGTAAGCAGTGCAGCCCTAAATTTTGGGTTGGCTGTGTCTTATTGATTTTCAGTTTTCCCAAGGTATATTCCCTAGACTGGAAGTGCCCTTGGCTCTGTAGCTCTGTTGTTTACTTGTTTTAGGGAACACAATGCACTCCTCCAGAGAGTCAGTTGGCAATTTACATCCCGCCCATCAGCATAACAAGGCTCCCTGTTCTCCAGGGCCTGTCTTGCCTTTCTTGTTCTTACACATTTTGTGGATGTCCCTTTTGACCGGTGGGAAGTGATACTTCTTTGTAGTGCAGATATGCATTGCCCGCTTGCTTGCTTGGCCAAAAAGGGCGTATGCGTTTTCTCCTGAATATATTCAGGAGAAAACGCATACGCCCTTTTTGGCCAAGTGCATCATTGTCGAAGTTGTGCCCCTCTTCCTGTGCTTTAAAGGCGATTCCAACGTACCTCTTGAAATCTGTTTCCTGCTATTCTGCCTCGCTTTCAAGTCCGCCTCGTTGCCTTCCCTCAACAGATTTTTGGACGATAGTTGTCCTTTATTACTCGGCCAGATTGTGAATTGCTGTGCCCCTGAGCTCCATTTTTCAACTCGTTTTAGGTGAGCTGACCGCAAGTCCAAAATTTTGGTTCAGGACCTATACTGGTTCCCGGTGGGGGGCTGAGACTTTGGTTAATTCTTCTTCCTGCCGGGAAATTACCGTGATATGTGCCCGTCCAAATGCCTAACAGCTACTCTCTCATTGGTTCTCCCTATTCCCTTTCAACCTCTGCCAAATTGGCAACCTGTGCGAACCAGGAGGTTAAAGGGGCTGTCTCTCCAAGTTGGGAGGTTGATAGTAAAGCAGATGGAAAGTCAAACCGGAGCACCAGGAGAGGGACTATTCGTTGAGTTTTAGAAACCTTTCGTATTCACAGTGTGTCCGTTCTCTAGGTTTCCCGTACATGTTATAACTGTAGTAATATTCCCTTCAACCTGGAGATTTGGGACCCATGGAATGTGTGCCATGAATTATTGCTTTAAATGGTCTGCATTTGTTCACCCAATCTCACCAATCCTCTCAGTCCCAAGTGTCCAGCCTTATGCCACATCCAGCTGTCGTTGTAGATAGGGTCATTCCACGTTTCATCAGAGACCCTGAAGGAATTGTAAAGAATTTCCCAGTTTTTTTTGTTTTGTTTTTGAAATTCCTTTTTATAGTGGGTTTGAGCTGATTCTCGCTGCCATGTTTATGCCAGTCTAGACACACTTAATTCCCTTACGGAGACATATCAATACATAGGTTTTAAGATTCTTACTAGTCAGATATATTCCTCTGCGGGAAATATGGGGCTTTGAATCCCTTTCACTGAGGAAGGTGTAGGTCTTTTCTATTCCATACTTGGTTTTTGGAACGGTACCTGTGCTTATATCAAACTCTGGTTTTATGCATCACCCCACCTCTCCTTCCACCTTAAGCAGGCATAAGAGTGTTTTCTAAATGTGAGACACTGTTCTCTTTCCTAACTCAGTTCAAGTGTAGCCATGTTTACAGGATCTTCATAAGTAATATCTTATGATAAGTTTCTTTTTCTCTGTGACTTATTTCACTTAGAATCATCGTACCTGAATCCACCCATTTTGCTGCTACTGGTCTTATGACATTGATTTCATGGCTGAGGGATATTCCATCGTACGTAAGTACCACAATTTTTTGAACCATTTTTATATTTCCTGGGATATTTAAGGTGTACCCAAGTTGAGGTCCTTGTAAGCAGTGCAGCCCTAAGTTTTGGGGTGGCTCTGTCTTATTGATTTTCAGTTTTCCCAAGGTATATTCCCTAGACTGGAAGTGCCCTTGGCTCTATAGCTCTGTTCTTTACTTGTTTTAGGGAACACAATGCACTCCTCCAGAGAGGCAGTTGGCAATTTACATCCCGCCCATCAGCATAACAAGGCTCCCTGTTCTCCAGGGCCTGTCTTGCCTTTCTGGCTTTTACACATTTTGTGGATGTCCCTTTTGACCGGTGGGAAGTGATACTTCTTTGTAGTGCAGATTTGCATTGCCCGCTTGCTTGCTTGGCCAAAAAGGGCGTATGCGTTTTCTCCTGAATATATTCAGGAGAAAACGCATACGCCCTTTTTGGCCAAGTGCATCATTGTCGAAGTTGTGCCCCTCTTCCTGTGCTTTAAAGGCGATTCCAACGTACCTCTTGAAATCTGTTTCCTGCTATTCTGCCTCGCTTTCAAGTCCGCCTCGTTGCCTTCCCTCAACAGATTTTTGGACGATAGTTGTCCTTTATTACTCGGCCAGATTGTGAATTGCTGTGCCCCTGAGCTCCATTTTTCAACTCGTTTTAGGTGAGCTGACCGCAAGTCCAAAATTTTGGTTCAGGACCTATACTGTTTCCCGGTGGGGGGCTGAGACTTTGGTTAATTCTTCTTCCTGCCGGGAAATTACAGTGATATGTGCCCGTCCAAATGCCTAACAGCTACTCTCTCATTGGTTCTCCCTCTTCCCTTTCAACCTCTGCCAAATTGGCAACCTGTGCGAACCAGGAGGTTAAAGGGGCTGTCTCTCCAAGTTGGGAGGTTGATAGTAAAGCAGATGGAAAGTCAAACCGGAGCACCAGGAGAGGGACTATTCGTTGAGTTTTAGAAACCTTTCGTATTCACAGTGTGTCCGTTCTCTAGGTTTCCCGTACATGTTATAACTGTAGTAATATTCCCTTCAACCTGGAGATTTGGGACCCATGGAATGTGTGCCATGAATTATTGCTTTAAATGGTCTGCATTTGTTCACCCAATCTCACCAATCCTCTCAGTCCCAAGTGTCCAGCCTTATGCCACATCCAGCTGTCGTTGTAGATAGGGTCATTCCACGTTTCATCAGAGACCCTGAAGGAATTGTAAAGAATTTCCCAGTTTTTTTTGTTTTGTTTTTGAAATTCCTTTTTATAGTGGGTTTGAGCTGATTCTCGCTGCCATGTTTATGCCAGTCTAGACACACTTAATTCCCTTACGGAGACATATCAATACATAGGTTTTAAGATTCTTACTAGTCAGATATATTCCTCTGCGGGAAATATGGGGCTTTGAATCCCTTTCACTGAGGAAGGTGTAGGTCTTTTCTATTCCATACTTGGTTTTTGGAACGGTACCTGTGCTTATATCAAACTCTTTTTTTATGCATCACCCCACCTCTCCTTCCACCTTAAGCAGGCATAAGAGTGTTTTCTAAATGTGAGACACTGTTCTCTTTCCTAACTCAGTTCAAGTGTAGCCATGTTTACAGGATCTTCATAAGTAATATCTTATGATAAGTTTCTTTTTCTCTGTGACTTATTTCACTTAGAATCATCGTACCTGAATCCACCCATTTTGCTGCTACTGGTCTTATGACATTGATTTCATGGCTGAGGGATATTCCATCGTACGTAAGTACCATAATTTTTTGAACCATTTTTATATTTCCTGGGATATTTAAGGTGTACCCAAGTTGAGGTCCTTGTAAGCAGTGCAGCCCTAAGTTTTGGGGTGGCTCTGTCTTATTGATTTTCAGTTTTCCCAAGGTATATTCCCTAGACTGGAAATGCCCTTGGCTCTATAGCTCTGTTGTTTACTTGTTTTAGGGAACACAATGCACTCCTCCAGAGAGGCAGTTGGCAATTTACATCCCGCCCATCAGCATAACAAGGCTCCCTGTTCTCCAGGGCCTGTCTTGCCTTTCTGGTTTTTACACATTTTGTGGATGTCCCTTTTGACCGGTGGGAAGTGATACTTCTTTGTAGTGCAGATTTGCATTGCCCGCTTGCTTGCTTGGCCAAAAAGGGCGTATGCATTTTCTCCTGAATATATTCAGGAGAAAACGCATACGCCCTTTTTGGCCAAGTGCATCATTGTCGAAGTTGTGCCCCTCTTCCTGTGCTTTAAAGGCGATTCCAATGTACCTCTTGAAATCTGTTTCCTGCTATTCTGCCTCGCTTTCAAGTCCGCCTCTTTGCCTTCCCTCAACAGATTCTTGGACGATAGTTGTGCTTTATTACTCGGCAAGTTTGTGAATTGCTGTGCCCCTGAGCTCCATTTTTCAACTCGTTTTTGGTGAGCTGACCGCAAGTCCAAAATTTTGGTTCAGGATCTATACTGGTTCCCGGTGGGTGGCTGAGACTTTGGTTAATTCTTCTTCCTGCCGGGAAATTACAGTGATATGTGCCCGTCCAAATGCCTAACAGCTACTCTCTCATTGGTTCTCCCTCTTCCCTTTCATCCTCTGCCAAATTGGAAACCTGTGCGAACCAGGAGGTTAAAGGGGCTGTCTCTCCAAGTTGGGAGGTTGATAATAAAGCAGATGGAAAGTCAAACCGGAGCACCAGGAGAGGGACTATTCGTTGAGTTTTAGAAACCTTTCGTATTCACAGTGTGTCCGTTCTCTAGGATTCCCGTACATGTTATATCTGTAGTAATATTCCCTTCAACCTGGAGAGTTGGGACACATGGAATGTGTGCCATGCATTATTGCTTTAAAGGGTCTGCATTTGCGCACCCAATCTCACCAATCCTCTCAGTCCCAAGTGTCCCGCCTTATGCCACATCCAGCTGTCGTTGTAGATAGGGTCATTCCACGTTTCATCAGAGACCCTGAAGGAATTGTAAAGAATTTCCCAGTTTTTTTGTTTTGTTTTTGAAATTCCTTTTTATAGTGGGTTTGAGCTGATTCTCGCTGCCATGTTTATGCCAGTCTAGACACACTTGATTCCCTTATGGAGACATATCAATACATAGGTTTTAAGATTCTTACTAGTCAGATATATTCTTCTGCGGGAAATATGGGGTTTTGAGTCCCTTTCACTGAGGAAGGTGTAGGTCTTGTCTATTCCATAGTTGGTTTTTGGAACGGTACCTGTGCTTATATCAAACTCTGGTTTTATGCATCACTCCACCTCTCCTTCCCCCTTAAGCAGGCATAAGAGTGTTTGCTAAATGTGAGACACTGTTCTCTTTCCTAACTCACTTCAAGTGTAGCCATGTTTACAGGATCTTCATAAGTGATATCTTATGATAAGTTTCTTTTTCTGTGTGACTTATTTCACTTAGAATCATCGTACCTGAATCCACCCATTTTGCTGCTACTGGTCTTATGACATTGATTTCATGGCTGAGGGATATTCCATCGTACGTAAGTCCCACAATTTTTTGAAACATTTTTATATTTCCTGGGATATTTAAGGTGTACCCAAGTTGAGGTCCTTGTAAGCAGTGCAGCCCTAAATTTTGGGGTGGCTCTGTCTTATTGATTTTCAGTTTTCCCAAAGTATATTCCCTAGACTGGAAGTGCCCTTGGCTCTGTAGCTCTGTTCTTTACTTGTTTTAGGGAACACAATGTACTCCTCCAGAGAGGCAGTTGGCAATTTACATCCCGCCCATCAGCATAACAAGGCTCCCTGTTCTGCAGGGCCTGTCTTGCCTTTCTGGTTTTTACACATTTTGTGGATGTCCCTTTTGACCGGTGGGAAGTGATCCTTCTTTGTAGTGCAGATTTGCATTGCCCGCTTGCTTGCTTGGCCAAAAAGGGCGTATGCGTTTTCTCCTGAATATATTCAGGAGAAAACGCATACGGCCTTTTTGGCCAAGTGCATCATTGTCGAAGTTGTGCCCCTCTTCCTGTGCTTTAAAGGCGATTCCAACGTACCTCTTGAAATCTGTTTCCTGCTATTCTGCCTCGCTTTCAAGTCCGCCTCGTTGCCTTCCCTCAACAGATTTTTGGACGATAGTTGTCCTTTATTACTCGGCCAGTTTGTGAATTGCTGTGCCCCTGAGCTCCATTTTTCAACTCGTTTTTGGTGAGCTGACCGCAAGTCCAAAATTTTGGTTCAGGACCTATACTGGTTCCCGGTGGGGGGCTGAGACTTTGGTTAATTATTCTTCCTGCCGGGAAATTACAGTGATATGTGCCCGTCCAAATGCCTAACAGCTACTCTCTCATTGGTTCTCCCTCTTCCCTTTCATCCTCTGCCAAATTGGCAACCTGTGCGAACCAGGAGGTTAAAGGGGCTGTTTCTCCAAGTTGGGAGGTTGATAGTAAAGCAGATGGAAAGTCAAACCGGAGCACCAGGAGAGGGACTATTCGTTGAGTTTTAGAAACCTTTCGTATTCACAGTGTGTCCGTTCTCTAGGTTTCCCGTACATGTTATAACTGTAGTAATATTCCCTTCAACCTGGAGAGTTGGGACCCATGGAATGGGTGCCATGCATTAATGATTTAAAGGTTCTGCATTTGTTCCCCCAATCTCACCAATCCTCTCAGTCCCAAGTGTCCCGCCTTATGCCACATACAGCTGTCGTTGTAGATAGGGTCATTCCAGGTTTCATCAGAGACTCTGAAGGAATTGTAAAGAATTTCCCAGTTTTTTTGTTTTGTTTTTAAAATTCCTTTTTATAGTGGGTTTGAGCTGATCCCGCTGCCCTGTTTATTCCAGTCTAGACACACTTGATTCCCTTACGGAGACATATCAATACATAGGTTTTAAGATTCTTACTAGTCAGATATATTCCTCTGCGGGAAATATGGGGTTTTGAGTCCCTTTCACTGAGGAAGGTGTAGGTCTTGTCTATTCCATAGTTGGTTTTTGGAACGGTACCTCTGCTTATATCAAACTCTGGTTTTATGCATCACCCCACCTCTCCTTCCCCCTTAAGCAGGCATAAGAGTGTTTTCTAAATGTGAGACACTGTTCTCTTTCCTAACTCAGTTCAAGTGTAGCCATGTTTACAGGATCTTCATAAGTGATATCTTATGATAAGTTTCTTTTTCTGTGTGACTTATTTCACTTAGAATCATCGTACCTGAATCCACCCATTTTGCTGCTACTGGTCTTATGACATTGATTTCATGGCTGAGGGATATTCCATCGTATGTAAGTACCACAATTTTTTGAACCATTTTTATATTTCCTGGGATATTTAAGGTGTACCCAAGTTGAGGTCCTTGTAAGCAGTGCAGCCCTAAATTTTGGGTTGGCTGTGTCTTATTGATTTTCAGTTTTCCCAAGGTATATTCCCTAGACTGGAAGTGCCCTTGGCTCTGTAGCTCTGTTGTTTACTTGTTTTAGGGAACACAATGCACTCCTCCAGAGAGTCAGTTGGCAATTTACATCCCGCCCATCAGCATAACAAGGCTCCCTGTTCTCCAGGGCCTGTCTTGCCTTTCTTGTTCTTACACATTTTGTGGATGTCCCTTTTGACCGGTGGGAAGTGATACTTCTTTGTAGTGCAGATATGCATTGCCCGCTTGCTTGCTTGGCCAAAAAGGGCGTATGCGTTTTCTCCTGAATATATTCAGGAGAAAACGCATACGCCCTTTTTGGCCAAGTGCATCATTGTCGAAGTTGTGCCCCTCTTCCTGTGCTTTAAAGGCGATTCCAACGTACCTCTTGAAATCTGTTTCCTGCTATTCTGCCTCGCTTTCAAGTCCGCCTCGTTGCCTTCCCTCAACAGATTTTTGGACGATAGTTGTCCTTTATTACTCGGCCAGATTGTGAATTGCTGTGCCCCTGAGCTCCATTTTTCAACTCGTTTTAGGTGAGCTGACCGCAAGTCCAAAATTTTGGTTCAGGACCTATACTGGTTCCCGGTGGGGGGCTGAGACTTTGGTTAATTCTTCTTCCTGCCGGGAAATTACCGTGATATGTGCCCGTCCAAATGCCTAACAGCTACTCTCTCATTGGTTCTCCCTATTCCCTTTCAACCTCTGCCAAATTGGCAACCTGTGCGAACCAGGAGGTTAAAGGGGCTGTCTCTCCAAGTTGGGAGGTTGATAGTAAAGCAGATGGAAAGTCAAACCGGAGCACCAGGAGAGGGACTATTCGTTGAGTTTTAGAAACCTTTCGTATTCACAGTGTGTCCGTTCTCTAGGTTTCCCGTACATGTTATAACTGTAGTAATATTCCCTTCAACCTGGAGATTTGGGACCCATGGAATGTGTGCCATGAATTATTGCTTTAAATGGTCTGCATTTGTTCACCCAATCTCACCAATCCTCTCAGTCCCAAGTGTCCAGCCTTATGCCACATCCAGCTGTCGTTGTAGATAGGGTCATTCCACGTTTCATCAGAGACCCTGAAGGAATTGTAAAGAATTTCCCAGTTTTTTTTGTTTTGTTTTTGAAATTCCTTTTTATAGTGGGTTTGAGCTGATTCTCGCTGCCATGTTTATGCCAGTCTAGACACACTTAATTCCCTTACGGAGACATATCAATACATAGGTTTTAAGATTCTTACTAGTCAGATATATTCCTCTGCGGGAAATATGGGGCTTTGAATCCCTTTCACTGAGGAAGGTGTAGGTCTTTTCTATTCCATACTTGGTTTTTGGAACGGTACCTGTGCTTATATCAAACTCTGGTTTTATGCATCACCCCACCTCTCCTTCCACCTTAAGCAGGCATAAGAGTGTTTTCTAAATGTGAGACACTGTTCTCTTTCCTAACTCAGTTCAAGTGTAGCCATGTTTACAGGATCTTCATAAGTAATATCTTATGATAAGTTTCTTTTTCTCTGTGACTTATTTCACTTAGAATCATCGTACCTGAATCCACCCATTTTGCTGCTACTGGTCTTATGACATTGATTTCATGGCTGAGGGATATTCCATCGTACGTAAGTACCACAATTTTTTGAACCATTTTTATATTTCCTGGGATATTTAAGGTGTACCCAAGTTGAGGTCCTTGTAAGCAGTGCAGCCCTAAGTTTTGGGGTGGCTCTGTCTTATTGATTTTCAGTTTTCCCAAGGTATATTCCCTAGACTGGAAGTGCCCTTGGCTCTATAGCTCTGTTCTTTACTTGTTTTAGGGAACACAATGCACTCCTCCAGAGAGGCAGTTGGCAATTTACATCCCGCCCATCAGCATAACAAGGCTCCCTGTTCTCCAGGGCCTGTCTTGCCTTTCTGGCTTTTACACATTTTGTGGATGTCCCTTTTGACCGGTGGGAAGTGATACTTCTTTGTAGTGCAGATTTGCATTGCCCGCTTGCTTGCTTGGCCAAAAAGGGCGTATGCGTTTTCTCCTGAATATATTCAGGAGAAAACGCATACGCCCTTTTTGGCCAAGTGCATCATTGTCGAAGTTGTGCCCCTCTTCCTGTGCTTTAAAGGCGATTCCAACGTACCTCTTGAAATCTGTTTCCTGCTATTCTGCCTCGCTTTCAAGTCCGCCTCGTTGCCTTCCCTCAACAGATTTTTGGACGATAGTTGTCCTTTATTACTCGGCCAGATTGTGAATTGCTGTGCCCCTGAGCTCCATTTTTCAACTCGTTTTAGGTGAGCTGACCGCAAGTCCAAAATTTTGGTTCAGGACCTATACTGTTTCCCGGTGGGGGGCTGAGACTTTGGTTAATTCTTCTTCCTGCCGGGAAATTACAGTGATATGTGCCCGTCCAAATGCCTAACAGCTACTCTCTCATTGGTTCTCCCTCTTCCCTTTCAACCTCTGCCAAATTGGCAACCTGTGCGAACCAGGAGGTTAAAGGGGCTGTCTCTCCAAGTTGGGAGGTTGATAGTAAAGCAGATGGAAAGTCAAACCGGAGCACCAGGAGAGGGACTATTCGTTGAGTTTTAGAAACCTTTCGTATTCACAGTGTGTCCGTTCTCTAGGTTTCCCGTACATGTTATAACTGTAGTAATATTCCCTTCAACCTGGAGATTTGGGACCCATGGAATGTGTGCCATGAATTATTGCTTTAAATGGTCTGCATTTGTTCACCCAATCTCACCAATCCTCTCAGTCCCAAGTGTCCAGCCTTATGCCACATCCAGCTGTCGTTGTAGATAGGGTCATTCCACGTTTCATCAGAGACCCTGAAGGAATTGTAAAGAATTTCCCAGTTTTTTTTGTTTTGTTTTTGAAATTCCTTTTTATAGTGGGTTTGAGCTGATTCTCGCTGCCATGTTTATGCCAGTCTAGACACACTTAATTCCCTTACGGAGACATATCAATACATAGGTTTTAAGATTCTTACTAGTCAGATATATTCCTCTGCGGGAAATATGGGGCTTTGAATCCCTTTCACTGAGGAAGGTGTAGGTCTTTTCTATTCCATACTTGGTTTTTGGAACGGTACCTGTGCTTATATCAAACTCTTTTTTTATGCATCACCCCACCTCTCCTTCCACCTTAAGCAGGCATAAGAGTGTTTTCTAAATGTGAGACACTGTTCTCTTTCCTAACTCAGTTCAAGTGTAGCCATGTTTACAGGATCTTCATAAGTAATATCTTATGATAAGTTTCTTTTTCTCTGTGACTTATTTCACTTAGAATCATCGTACCTGAATCCACCCATTTTGCTGCTACTGGTCTTATGACATTGATTTCATGGCTGAGGGATATTCCATCGTACGTAAGTACCATAATTTTTTGAACCATTTTTATATTTCCTGGGATATTTAAGGTGTACCCAAGTTGAGGTCCTTGTAAGCAGTGCAGCCCTAAGTTTTGGGGTGGCTCTGTCTTATTGATTTTCAGTTTTCCCAAGGTATATTCCCTAGACTGGAAATGCCCTTGGCTCTATAGCTCTGTTGTTTACTTGTTTTAGGGAACACAATGCACTCCTCCAGAGAGGCAGTTGGCAATTTACATCCCGCCCATCAGCATAACAAGGCTCCCTGTTCTCCAGGGCCTGTCTTGCCTTTCTGGTTTTTACACATTTTGTGGATGTCCCTTTTGACCGGTGGGAAGTGATACTTCTTTGTAGTGCAGATTTGCATTGCCCGCTTGCTTGCTTGGCCAAAAAGGGCGTATGCATTTTCTCCTGAATATATTCAGGAGAAAACGCATACGCCCTTTTTGGCCAAGTGCATCATTGTCGAAGTTGTGCCCCTCTTCCTGTGCTTTAAAGGCGATTCCAATGTACCTCTTGAAATCTGTTTCCTGCTATTCTGCCTCGCTTTCAAGTCCGCCTCTTTGCCTTCCCTCAACAGATTCTTGGACGATAGTTGTGCTTTATTACTCGGCAAGTTTGTGAATTGCTGTGCCCCTGAGCTCCATTTTTCAACTCGTTTTTGGTGAGCTGACCGCAAGTCCAAAATTTTGGTTCAGGATCTATACTGGTTCCCGGTGGGTGGCTGAGACTTTGGTTAATTCTTCTTCCTGCCGGGAAATTACAGTGATATGTGCCCGTCCAAATGCCTAACAGCTACTCTCTCATTGGTTCTCCCTCTTCCCTTTCATCCTCTGCCAAATTGGAAACCTGTGCGAACCAGGAGGTTAAAGGGGCTGTCTCTCCAAGTTGGGAGGTTGATAATAAAGCAGATGGAAAGTCAAACCGGAGCACCAGGAGAGGGACTATTCGTTGAGTTTTAGAAACCTTTCGTATTCACAGTGTGTCCGTTCTCTAGGATTCCCGTACATGTTATATCTGTAGTAATATTCCCTTCAACCTGGAGAGTTGGGACACATGGAATGTGTGCCATGCATTATTGCTTTAAAGGGTCTGCATTTGCGCACCCAATCTCACCAATCCTCTCAGTCCCAAGTGTCCCGCCTTATGCCACATCCAGCTGTCGTTGTAGATAGGGTCATTCCACGTTTCATCAGAGACCCTGAAGGAATTGTAAAGAATTTCCCAGTTTTTTTGTTTTGTTTTTGAAATTCCTTTTTATAGTGGGTTTGAGCTGATTCTCGCTGCCATGTTTATGCCAGTCTAGACACACTTGATTCCCTTATGGAGACATATCAATACATAGGTTTTAAGATTCTTACTAGTCAGATATATTCTTCTGCGGGAAATATGGGGTTTTGAGTCCCTTTCACTGAGGAAGGTGTAGGTCTTGTCTATTCCATAGTTGGTTTTTGGAACGGTACCTGTGCTTATATCAAACTCTGGTTTTATGCATCACTCCACCTCTCCTTCCCCCTTAAGCAGGCATAAGAGTGTTTGCTAAATGTGAGACACTGTTCTCTTTCCTAACTCACTTCAAGTGTAGCCATGTTTACAGGATCTTCATAAGTGATATCTTATGATAAGTTTCTTTTTCTGTGTGACTTATTTCACTTAGAATCATCGTACCTGAATCCACCCATTTTGCTGCTACTGGTCTTATGACATTGATTTCATGGCTGAGGGATATTCCATCGTACGTAAGTCCCACAATTTTTTGAAACATTTTTATATTTCCTGGGATATTTAAGGTGTACCCAAGTTGAGGTCCTTGTAAGCAGTGCAGCCCTAAATTTTGGGGTGGCTCTGTCTTATTGATTTTCAGTTTTCCCAAAGTATATTCCCTAGACTGGAAGTGCCCTTGGCTCTGTAGCTCTGTTCTTTACTTGTTTTAGGGAACACAATGTACTCCTCCAGAGAGGCAGTTGGCAATTTACATCCCGCCCATCAGCATAACAAGGCTCCCTGTTCTGCAGGGCCTGTCTTGCCTTTCTGGTTTTTACACATTTTGTGGATGTCCCTTTTGACCGGTGGGAAGTGATCCTTCTTTGTAGTGCAGATTTGCATTGCCCGCTTGCTTGCTTGGCCAAAAAGGGCGTATGCGTTTTCTCCTGAATATATTCAGGAGAAAACGCATACGGCCTTTTTGGCCAAGTGCATCATTGTCGAAGTTGTGCCCCTCTTCCTGTGCTTTAAAGGCGATTCCAACGTACCTCTTGAAATCTGTTTCCTGCTATTCTGCCTCGCTTTCAAGTCCGCCTCGTTGCCTTCCCTCAACAGATTTTTGGACGATAGTTGTCCTTTATTACTCGGCCAGTTTGTGAATTGCTGTGCCCCTGAGCTCCATTTTTCAACTCGTTTTTGGTGAGCTGACCGCAAGTCCAAAATTTTGGTTCAGGACCTATACTGGTTCCCGGTGGGGGGCTGAGACTTTGGTTAATTATTCTTCCTGCCGGGAAATTACAGTGATATGTGCCCGTCCAAATGCCTAACAGCTACTCTCTCATTGGTTCTCCCTCTTCCCTTTCATCCTCTGCCAAATTGGCAACCTGTGCGAACCAGGAGGTTAAAGGGGCTGTTTCTCCAAGTTGGGAGGTTGATAGTAAAGCAGATGGAAAGTCAAACCGGAGCACCAGGAGAGGGACTATTCGTTGAGTTTTAGAAACCTTTCGTATTCACAGTGTGTCCGTTCTCTAGGTTTCCCGTACATGTTATAACTGTAGTAATATTCCCTTCAACCTGGAGAGTTGGGACCCATGGAATGGGTGCCATGCATTAATGATTTAAAGGTTCTGCATTTGTTCCCCCAATCTCACCAATCCTCTCAGTCCCAAGTGTCCCGCCTTATGCCACATACAGCTGTCGTTGTAGATAGGGTCATTCCAGGTTTCATCAGAGACTCTGAAGGAATTGTAAAGAATTTCCCAGTTTTTTTGTTTTGTTTTTAAAATTCCTTTTTATAGTGGGTTTGAGCTGATCCCGCTGCCCTGTTTATTCCAGTCTAGACACACTTGATTCCCTTACGGAGACATATCAATACATAGGTTTTAAGATTCTTACTAGTCAGATATATTCCTCTGCGGGAAATATGGGGTTTTGAGTCCCTTTCACTGAGGAAGGTGTAGGTCTTGTCTATTCCATAGTTGGTTTTTGGAACGGTACCTCTGCTTATATCAAACTCTGGTTTTATGCATCACCCCACCTCTCCTTCCCCCTTAAGCAGGCATAAGAGTGTTTTCTAAATGTGAGACACTGTTCTCTTTCCTAACTCAGTTCAAGTGTAGCCATGTTTACAGGATCTTCATAAGTGATATCTTATGATAAGTTTCTTTTTCTGTGTGACTTATTTCACTTAGAATCATCGTACCTGAATCCACCCATTTTGCTGCTACTGGTCTTATGACATTGATTTCATGGCTGAGGGATATTCCATCGTATGTAAGTACCACAATTTTTTGAACCATTTTTATATTTCCTGGGATATTTAAGGTGTACCCAAGTTGAGGTCCTTGTAAGCAGTGCAGCCCTAAATTTTGGGTTGGCTGTGTCTTATTGATTTTCAGTTTTCCCAAGGTATATTCCCTAGACTGGAAGTGCCCTTGGCTCTGTAGCTCTGTTGTTTACTTGTTTTAGGGAACACAATGCACTCCTCCAGAGAGTCAGTTGGCAATTTACATCCCGCCCATCAGCATAACAAGGCTCCCTGTTCTCCAGGGCCTGTCTTGCCTTTCTTGTTCTTACACATTTTGTGGATGTCCCTTTTGACCGGTGGGAAGTGATACTTCTTTGTAGTGCAGATATGCATTGCCCGCTTGCTTGCTTGGCCAAAAAGGGCGTATGCGTTTTCTCCTGAATATATTCAGGAGAAAACGCATACGCCCTTTTTGGCCAAGTGCATCATTGTCGAAGTTGTGCCCCTCTTCCTGTGCTTTAAAGGCGATTCCAACGTACCTCTTGAAATCTGTTTCCTGCTATTCTGCCTCGCTTTCAAGTCCGCCTCGTTGCCTTCCCTCAACAGATTTTTGGACGATAGTTGTCCTTTATTACTCGGCCAGATTGTGAATTGCTGTGCCCCTGAGCTCCATTTTTCAACTCGTTTTAGGTGAGCTGACCGCAAGTCCAAAATTTTGGTTCAGGACCTATACTGGTTCCCGGTGGGGGGCTGAGACTTTGGTTAATTCTTCTTCCTGCCGGGAAATTACCGTGATATGTGCCCGTCCAAATGCCTAACAGCTACTCTCTCATTGGTTCTCCCTATTCCCTTTCAACCTCTGCCAAATTGGCAACCTGTGCGAACCAGGAGGTTAAAGGGGCTGTCTCTCCAAGTTGGGAGGTTGATAGTAAAGCAGATGGAAAGTCAAACCGGAGCACCAGGAGAGGGACTATTCGTTGAGTTTTAGAAACCTTTCGTATTCACAGTGTGTCCGTTCTCTAGGTTTCCCGTACATGTTATAACTGTAGTAATATTCCCTTCAACCTGGAGATTTGGGACCCATGGAATGTGTGCCATGAATTATTGCTTTAAATGGTCTGCATTTGTTCACCCAATCTCACCAATCCTCTCAGTCCCAAGTGTCCAGCCTTATGCCACATCCAGCTGTCGTTGTAGATAGGGTCATTCCACGTTTCATCAGAGACCCTGAAGGAATTGTAAAGAATTTCCCAGTTTTTTTTGTTTTGTTTTTGAAATTCCTTTTTATAGTGGGTTTGAGCTGATTCTCGCTGCCATGTTTATGCCAGTCTAGACACACTTAATTCCCTTACGGAGACATATCAATACATAGGTTTTAAGATTCTTACTAGTCAGATATATTCCTCTGCGGGAAATATGGGGCTTTGAATCCCTTTCACTGAGGAAGGTGTAGGTCTTTTCTATTCCATACTTGGTTTTTGGAACGGTACCTGTGCTTATATCAAACTCTGGTTTTATGCATCACCCCACCTCTCCTTCCACCTTAAGCAGGCATAAGAGTGTTTTCTAAATGTGAGACACTGTTCTCTTTCCTAACTCAGTTCAAGTGTAGCCATGTTTACAGGATCTTCATAAGTAATATCTTATGATAAGTTTCTTTTTCTCTGTGACTTATTTCACTTAGAATCATCGTACCTGAATCCACCCATTTTGCTGCTACTGGTCTTATGACATTGATTTCATGGCTGAGGGATATTCCATCGTACGTAAGTACCACAATTTTTTGAACCATTTTTATATTTCCTGGGATATTTAAGGTGTACCCAAGTTGAGGTCCTTGTAAGCAGTGCAGCCCTAAGTTTTGGGGTGGCTCTGTCTTATTGATTTTCAGTTTTCCCAAGGTATATTCCCTAGACTGGAAGTGCCCTTGGCTCTATAGCTCTGTTCTTTACTTGTTTTAGGGAACACAATGCACTCCTCCAGAGAGGCAGTTGGCAATTTACATCCCGCCCATCAGCATAACAAGGCTCCCTGTTCTCCAGGGCCTGTCTTGCCTTTCTGGCTTTTACACATTTTGTGGATGTCCCTTTTGACCGGTGGGAAGTGATACTTCTTTGTAGTGCAGATTTGCATTGCCCGCTTGCTTGCTTGGCCAAAAAGGGCGTATGCGTTTTCTCCTGAATATATTCAGGAGAAAACGCATACGCCCTTTTTGGCCAAGTGCATCATTGTCGAAGTTGTGCCCCTCTTCCTGTGCTTTAAAGGCGATTCCAACGTAACTCTTGAAATCTGTTTCCTGCTATTCTGCCTCGCTTTCAAGTCCGCCTCGTTGCCTTCCCTCAACAGATTTTTGGACGATAGTTGTCCTTTATTACTCGGCCAGATTGTGAATTGCTGTGCCCCTGAGCTCCATTTTTCAACTCGTTTTAGGTGAGCTGACCGCAAGTCCAAAATTTTGGTTCAGGACCTATACTGTTTCCCGGTGGGGGGCTGAGACTTTGGTTAATTCTTCTTCCTGCCGGGAAATTACAGTGATATGTGCCCGTCCAAATGCCTAACAGCTACTCTCTCATTGGTTCTCCCTCTTCCCTTTCAAC
>NW_027640807.1:0-186000 GCF_949752795.1 Hyperoodon ampullatus | reverse complement strand
ACGGGCACATATCACTGTAATTTCCCGGCAGGAAGAAGAATTAACCAAAGTCTCAGCCACCCACCGGGAACCAGCATAGGTCCTGAACCAAAATTTTGGACTTGCGGTCAGCTCACCAAAAACGAGTTGAAAAATGGAGCTCACGGGCGCAGCAATTCACAAACTGGCCGAGTAATAAAGGACAACTATCGTCCAAAAATATGTTGAGGGAAGGCAACGAGGCGGACTTGAAAGCGAGGCAGAATAGCAGGAAACAGATTTCAAGAGGTATGTTGGAATCACCTTTAAAACACAGGAAGAGGGGCACAACTTCGACAATGACGCACTTGGCCATAAAGTGCGTATGCGTTTTCTCCTGAATATATTCAGGAGAAAACGCATACGCCCTTTTTGGCCAAGCAAGCAAGCGGGCAATGCAAATCTGCACTACAAAAAAGTATCACTTCCCACCGGTCAAAAGGGACATCCACAAAATATGTAAAAACCAGAGAGGCAAGACAGGCCCTGGAGAACAGGGAGCCTTGTAATTCTGATGGGCGGGATGTAAATTGCCAACTGCCTCTCTCGAGGAGTACATTGTTTTCCCTAAAACAAGTAAAGAACAGAGCTACAGAGCCAAGGGCACTTCCAGTCTAGGGAATATACCTTGGGATAACTGATAATCACTAAGTCTGAGCCACCCCAAAATTTAGGGCTGCACTGCTTACAAGGACCTCAACTTGGGTACACCTTAAATATCCCAGGAAATATAAAAATGCTTCAAAAAATTGTGGTACTTACGTACGATGGAATATCCCTCAGCCATGAAATCAATGTCATAAGACCAGTAGCAGCAAAATGGGTGGATTCAGGTACGATGATTCTAAGTGAAATAAGTCACAGAGAAAAAGAAACTTATCATAAGATATCACTTATGAAGATCCTGTAAACATGGCTACACTTGAACTGAGTTAGGAAAGAGAACAGTGTCTCATATTTAGAAAACATTCTTATGCCTGCTTAAGGGGGAAGGAGAGGTGGGATGATGCATAAAACCAGAGTTTGATATAAGCACAGGTACCGTTCCAAAAACCAACTATGGAATAGACAAGACCTGCACCTTCTTCAGTGAAAGGGACTCAAAACCCCATATTTCCCGCAGAGGAATATTTCTGACTAGTAAGAATCTTAAAACCTATGTATTGATATGTCTCCGTAAGGGAATCAAGTGTGTCTAGACTGGCATAAACATGGCAGCGAGAATCAGCTCAAACCCACTATAAAAAGGAATTTCAAAAACAAAACAAAAAAACTGGGAAATTCTTTACAATTCCTTCAGGGTCTCTGATGAAACCTGGAATGACACTATCTACAATGACAGCTGGATGTGGCATAAGGAGGTACACTTGGGACTGAGACGATTGGTGAGATTGGGTGAGCAAATGCAGACCCATTAAAGCACAAATGCCTGGCACCCATTCCATGGGTCCCAACTCTCCAGGTTGAAGGGAATATTACTACAGCTATAACATGTACGGGAAACCTAGAGAACGGACACACTGTGAATACGAAAGGTTTCTAAAACTCAACGAATAGTCCCTCTCCTGGTTCTCCGGTTTGACTTTCCATCTGCTTTACTATCAACCTCCCAACTTGGAGAGACAGCCCCTTTAACCTCCTGGTTCGCACAGGTTTCCAATTTGGCAGAGGATGAAAGGGAAAAGGGAGGACCCATGAGAGAGTAGCTGTTAGGCATTTGGAGGGGCACATATCACTGTAATTTCCTGGCAGGAAGAAGAATTAACCAAAGTCTCAGACCCCCACCGGGAACCAGTATAGGTCCTGAAACAAAATGTTGGACTTGCGGTCAGCTCACCAAAAAGGAGTTGAAAAATGGAGCTCAGGGGCACATCAATTCACACACTGGCCGAGTAATAAAGGACAACTATCGTCCAAAAATCTGTTGAGGGAAGGCAACGAGGCGGACATGAAAGCGAGGCAGAATATCAGGAAACAGATTTCAAGAGGTACGTTGGAATCGCCTTTAAAGCACAGGAAGAGGGGCACAACTTCGACAATGATGCACTTGGCCAAAAAGGGCGTATGCGTTTTCTCCTGAATATATTCAGGAGAAAACGCATACTCCCTTTTTGGCCAAGCAAGCAAGCGGGCAATGCAAATCTGCACTACAAAGAAGTATCACTTCCCACCGGTCAAAAGGGACATCCACAAAATGTGTAAAAACCAGAAAGGCAAGACAGGCCCTGGAGAACAGGGAGCCTTGTTATGCTGATGGGCGGGATGTAAATTGCCAACTGCCTCTCTGGAGGAGTGCATTGTGTTCCCTAAAACAAGTAAACAACAGAGCTACAGAGCCAAGGGCACTTCCAGTCTAGGGAATATACCTTGGGAAAACTGAAGATCAATAAGACAGAGCCACCCCAAAATTTAGGGCTGCACTGCTTACAAGGACCTCAACTTGGGTACAACTTAAATATCCCAGGAAATATAAAAATGGTTCAAAAAATTGTGGTACTTACGTACGATGGAATATCCCTCAGCCATGAAATCAATGTCATAAGACCAGTAGCAGCAAAATGGGTGGATTCAGGTACGATGATTCTAAGTGAAATAAGTCACAGAGAAAAAGAAACTTATCATAAGATATCACTTATGAAGATCCTGTAAACATGGCTACACTTGAACTGAGTTAGGAAAGAGAACAGTGTCTCACATTTAGAAAACACTCTTATGCCTGCTTAAGGGGGAAGGAGAGGTGGGGTGATGCATAAAACCAGAGTTTGATATAAGCACAGGTACCGTTCCAAAAACCAACTATGGAATAGACAAGACCTACACCTTCCTCAGTGAAAGGGACTCAAAACTCCATATTTCCCGCAGAGGAATATATCTGAATAGTAAGAATCTTAAAACCTATGTATTGATATGTCTCCGTAAGGGAATCAAGTGTGTCTAGACTGGCATAAACATGGCAGCAAAAATCAGCTCAAACCCACTATAAAAAGGAATGTCAAAAAAAAAAGAAAAAAAAACTGGGAAATTCTTTACAATTCCTTCAGGGTCTCTGATGAAACCTGGAATGACCCTATCTACAATGACAGCTGGATATGGCATAAGCAGGGACACTTGGGACTGAGACGATTGGTGAGATTGGGTGAGCAAATGAAGACCCTTTAAAGCACAAATGCCTGGCACCCATTCCATGGGTCCCAACTCTCCAGGTTGAAGGGAATATTAGTACAGCTATAACATGTACGGGAAACCTAGAGAACGGACACACTGTGAATACGAAAGGTTTCTAAAACTCAACGAATAGTCCCTCTCCTGGTGCTCCGGTTTGACTTTCCATCTGCTTTACTATCAACCTCCCAACTTGGAGAGACAGCCCCTTTAACCTCCTGGTTCGCACAGGTTTCCAATTTGGCAGAGGATGAAAGGGAAAAGGGAGAACCCATGAGAGAGTAGCTGTTAGGCATTTGGAGGGGCACATATCACTGTAATTTCCCGGCAGGAAGAAGAATTAACCGAAGTCTCAGCCCCCCACCGGGAACCAGCATAGGTCCTGAACCAAAATGTTGGACTTGCGGTCAGCTCACCAAAAACGAGTTGAAAAATGGAGCTCAGGGGCACAGCAATTCACAAACTGGCCGAGTAATAAAGGACAACTATAGTCCAAAAATCTGTTGAGGGAAGGCAACGAGGCGGACTTGAAATCGAGGCAGAATAGCAGGAAACAGATTTCAAGAGGTACGTTGGAATCGCCTTTAAAGCACAGGAAGAGGGGCACAACTTCGACAATGATGCACTTGGCCAAAAAGGGCGTATGCGTTTTCTCCTGAATATATTCAGGAGAAAACGCATACGCCCTTTTTGGCCAAGCAAGCAAGCGGGCAATGCAAATCTGCACTACAAGAAGTATCACTTCCCACCGGTCAAAAGGGACATCCACAAAATGTGTAAAAACCAGAAAGGCAAGACAGGCCCTGGAGAACAGGGAGCCTTGTTATGCTGATGGGCGGGATGTAAATTGCCAACTGCCTCTCTGGAGGAGTGCATTGTGTTCCCTAAAACAAGTAAACAACAGAGCTACAGATCCAAGGGCACTTACAGTCTAGGGAATATACCTTGGGAAAACTGAAAATCAATAAGACAGAGCCACCCCAAAATTTAGGGCTGCACTGCTTACAAGGACCTCAACTTGGGTACACCTTAAATATCCCAGGAAATATAAAAATGGTTCAAAAAATTGTGGTAATTACGTACAATGGAATATCCCTCAGCCATGAAATCAATGTCATAAGACCAGTAGCAGCAAAATGGGTGGATTCAGGTACGATGATTCTAAGTGAAATAAGTCACAGAGAAAAAGAAATTTATCATAAGATATCACTTATGAAGATCCTGTAAACATGGCTACACTTGGACTGAGTTAGGAAAGAGAACAGTGTCTCACATTTAGAAAACACTCTTATGCCTGCTTAAGGGGGAAGGAGAGGTGGGGTGATGCATAAAACCAGAGTTTGATATAAGCACAGGTACCGTTCCAAAAACCAACTATGGAATAGACAAGACCTACACCTTCCTCAGTGAAAGGGACTCAAAACTCCATATTTCCCGCAGAGGAATATATCTGAGTAGTAAGAATCTTAAAACCTATGTATTGATAGGTCTCCGTAAGGGAATCAAGTGTGTCTAGACTGGCATAAACATGGCAGCGAGAATCAGCTCAAACTCACTATAAAAAGGAATTTCAAAAACAAAACAAAAAAACTGGGAAATTCTTTACAATTCCTTCAGGGTCTCTGATGAAACCTGGAATGACCCTATCTACAATGACAGCTGGATGTGGCATAAGGAGGGACACTTGGGACTGAGACGATTGGTGAGATTGGGTGAGCAAATGCAGACCCTTTAAAGCACAAATGCCTGGCACCCATTCCATGGGTCCCAACTCTCCAGGTTAAAGGGAATATTACTACAGCTATAACATGTACGGGAAACCTAGAGAACGGACACACTGTGAATACGAAAGGTTTCTAAAACTCAATGAATAGTCCCTCTCCTGGTGCTCCGGTTTGACTTTCCATCTGCTTTACTATCAACCTCCCAACTTGGAGAGACAGCCCCTTTAACCTCCTGGTTTGCACAGGTTGCCAATTTGGCAGAGGATGAAAGGGAAGAGGGAGAACCAATGAGAGAGTAGCTGTTAGGCATTTGAACGGGCACATATCACTGTAATTTCACGGCAGGAAGATGTATTAACCAACGTTTCAGCCACCCATCTGGAAAAAGCATAGGTCCTGAACCAAAATTTTGGACTTGTGGTCAGCTCACAGAAAACGTGTTGAAAAATGGAGCTCAGTGTCACAGCAATTCACAAACTGGCCGAGTAATAAAGGACAACTATCGTCCAAAAATCTGATGAGGGAAGGCAACGAGGCGGACTTGAAAGCGAGGCAGAATAGCAGGAAACAGATTTTAAGAGGTACGTTGGAATCGCCTTTAAAACACAGGAAGAGGGGCACAACTTCGACAATGACGCACTTGGCCATAAAGTGCGTATGCGTTTTCTCCTGAATATATTCAGGAGAAAACGCATACGCCCTTTTTGGCCAAGCAAGCAAGCGGGCAATGCAAATCTGCACTACAAAAAAGTATCACTTCCCACCGGTCAAAAGGGACATCCACAAAATATGTAAAAACCAGAGAGGCAAGACAGGCCCTGGAGAACAGGGAGCCTTGTAATTCTGATGGGCGGGATGTAAATTGCCAACTGCCTCTCTCGAGGAGTACATTGTTTTCCCTAAAACAAGTAAAGAACAGAGCTACAGAGCCAAGGGCACTTCCAGTCTAGGGAATATACCTTGGGATAACTGATAATCACTAAGTCTGAGCCACCCCAAAATTTAGGGCTGCACTGCTTACAAGGACCTCAACTTGGGTACACCTTAAATATCCCAGGAAATATAAAAATGCTTCAAAAAATTGTGGTACTTACGTACGATGGAATATCCCTCAGCCATGAAATCAATGTCATAAGACCAGTAGCAGCAAAATGGGTGGATTCAGGTACGATGATTCTAAGTGAAATAAGTCACAGAGAAAAAGAAACTTATCATAAGATATCACTTATGAAGATCCTGTAAACATGGCTACACTTGAACTGAGTTAGGAAAGAGAACAGTGTCTCATATTTAGAAAACATTCTTATGCCTGCTTAAGGGGGAAGGAGAGGTGGGATGATGCATAAAACCAGAGTTTGATATAAGCACAGGTACCGTTCCAAAAACCAACTATGGAATAGACAAGACCTGCACCTTCTTCAGTGAAAGGGACTCAAAACCCCATATTTCCCGCAGAGGAATATTTCTGACTAGTAAGAATCTTAAAACCTATGTATTGATATGTCTCCGTAAGGGAATCAAGTGTGTCTAGACTGGCATAAACATGGCAGCGAGAATCAGCTCAAACCCACTATAAAAAGGAATTTCAAAAACAAAACAAAAAAACTGGGAAATTCTTTACAATTCCTTCAGGGTCTCTGATGAAACCTGGAATGACACTATCTACAATGACAGCTGGATGTGGCATAAGGAGGTACACTTGGGACTGAGACGATTGGTGAGATTGGGTGAGCAAATGCAGACCCATTAAAGCACAAATGCCTGGCACCCATTCCATGGGTCCCAACTCTCCAGGTTGAAGGGAATATTACTACAGCTATAACATGTACGGGAAACCTAGAGAACGGACACACTGTGAATACGAAAGGTTTCTAAAACTCAACGAATAGTCCCTCTCCTGGTTCTCCGGTTTGACTTTCCATCTGCTTTACTATCAACCTCCCAACTTGGAGAGACAGCCCCTTTAACCTCCTGGTTCGCACAGGTTTCCAATTTGGCAGAGGATGAAAGGGAAAAGGGAGGACCCATGAGAGAGTAGCTGTTAGGCATTTGGAGGGGCACATATCACTGTAATTTCCTGGCAGGAAGAAGAATTAACCAAAGTCTCAGACCCCCACCGGGAACCAGTATAGGTCCTGAAACAAAATGTTGGACTTGCGGTCAGCTCACCAAAAAGGAGTTGAAAAATGGAGCTCAGGGGCACATCAATTCACACACTGGCCGAGTAATAAAGGACAACTATCGTCCAAAAATCTGTTGAGGGAAGGCAACGAGGCGGACATGAAAGCGAGGCAGAATATCAGGAAACAGATTTCAAGAGGTACGTTGGAATCGCCTTTAAAGCACAGGAAGAGGGGCACAACTTCGACAATGATGCACTTGGCCAAAAAGGGCGTATGCGTTTTCTCCTGAATATATTCAGGAGAAAACGCATACTCCCTTTTTGGCCAAGCAAGCAAGCGGGCAATGCAAATCTGCACTACAAAGAAGTATCACTTCCCACCGGTCAAAAGGGACATCCACAAAATGTGTAAAAACCAGAAAGGCAAGACAGGCCCTGGAGAACAGGGAGCCTTGTTATGCTGATGGGCGGGATGTAAATTGCCAACTGCCTCTCTGGAGGAGTGCATTGTGTTCCCTAAAACAAGTAAACAACAGAGCTACAGAGCCAAGGGCACTTCCAGTCTAGGGAATATACCTTGGGAAAACTGAAGATCAATAAGACAGAGCCACCCCAAAATTTAGGGCTGCACTGCTTACAAGGACCTCAACTTGGGTACAACTTAAATATCCCAGGAAATATAAAAATGGTTCAAAAAATTGTGGTACTTACGTACGATGGAATATCCCTCAGCCATGAAATCAATGTCATAAGACCAGTAGCAGCAAAATGGGTGGATTCAGGTACGATGATTCTAAGTGAAATAAGTCACAGAGAAAAAGAAACTTATCATAAGATATCACTTATGAAGATCCTGTAAACATGGCTACACTTGAACTGAGTTAGGAAAGAGAACAGTGTCTCACATTTAGAAAACACTCTTATGCCTGCTTAAGGGGGAAGGAGAGGTGGGGTGATGCATAAAACCAGAGTTTGATATAAGCACAGGTACCGTTCCAAAAACCAACTATGGAATAGACAAGACCTACACCTTCCTCAGTGAAAGGGACTCAAAACTCCATATTTCCCGCAGAGGAATATATCTGAATAGTAAGAATCTTAAAACCTATGTATTGATATGTCTCCGTAAGGGAATCAAGTGTGTCTAGACTGGCATAAACATGGCAGCAAAAATCAGCTCAAACCCACTATAAAAAGGAATGTCAAAAAAAAAAGAAAAAAAAACTGGGAAATTCTTTACAATTCCTTCAGGGTCTCTGATGAAACCTGGAATGACCCTATCTACAATGACAGCTGGATATGGCATAAGCAGGGACACTTGGGACTGAGACGATTGGTGAGATTGGGTGAGCAAATGAAGACCCTTTAAAGCACAAATGCCTGGCACCCATTCCATGGGTCCCAACTCTCCAGGTTGAAGGGAATATTAGTACAGCTATAACATGTACGGGAAACCTAGAGAACGGACACACTGTGAATACGAAAGGTTTCTAAAACTCAACGAATAGTCCCTCTCCTGGTGCTCCGGTTTGACTTTCCATCTGCTTTACTATCAACCTCCCAACTTGGAGAGACAGCCCCTTTAACCTCCTGGTTCGCACAGGTTTCCAATTTGGCAGAGGATGAAAGGGAAAAGGGAGAACCCATGAGAGAGTAGCTGTTAGGCATTTGGAGGGGCACATATCACTGTAATTTCCCGGCAGGAAGAAGAATTAACCGAAGTCTCAGCCCCCCACCGGGAACCAGCATAGGTCCTGAACCAAAATGTTGGACTTGCGGTCAGCTCACCAAAAACGAGTTGAAAAATGGAGCTCAGGGGCACAGCAATTCACAAACTGGCCGAGTAATAAAGGACAACTATAGTCCAAAAATCTGTTGAGGGAAGGCAACGAGGCGGACTTGAAATCGAGGCAGAATAGCAGGAAACAGATTTCAAGAGGTACGTTGGAATCGCCTTTAAAGCACAGGAAGAGGGGCACAACTTCGACAATGATGCACTTGGCCAAAAAGGGCGTATGCGTTTTCTCCTGAATATATTCAGGAGAAAACGCATACGCCCTTTTTGGCCAAGCAAGCAAGCGGGCAATGCAAATCTGCACTACAAGAAGTATCACTTCCCACCGGTCAAAAGGGACATCACAAAATGTGTAAAAACCAGAAAGGCAAGACAGGCCCTGGAGAACAGGGAGCCTTGTTATGCTGATGGGCGGGATGTAAATTGCCAACTGCCTCTCTGGAGGAGTGCATTGTGTTCCCTAAAACAAGTAAACAACAGAGCTACAGATCCAAGGGCACTTACAGTCTAGGGAATATACCTTGGGAAAACTGAAAATCAATAAGACAGAGCCACCCCAAAATTTAGGGCTGCACTGCTTACAAGGACCTCAACTTGGGTACACCTTAAATATCCCAGGAAATATAAAAATGGTTCAAAAAATTGTGGTAATTACGTACAATGGAATATCCCTCAGCCATGAAATCAATGTCATAAGACCAGTAGCAGCAAAATGGGTGGATTCAGGTACGATGATTCTAAGTGAAATAAGTCACAGAGAAAAAAGAAATTTATCATAAGATATCACTTATGAAGATCCTGTAAACATGGCTACACTTGGACTGAGTTAGGAAAGAGAACAGTGTCTCACATTTAGAAAACACTCTTATGCCTGCTTAAGGGGGAAGGAGAGGTGGGGTGATGCATAAAACCAGTTGATACAGATAGTAAGCACAGGTACCGTTCCAAAAACCAACTATGGAATAGACAAGACCTACACCTTCCTCAGTGAAAGGGACTCAAAACTCCATATTTCCCGCAGAGGAATATATCTGAGTAGTAAGAATCTTAAAACCTATGTATTGATAGGTCTCCGTAAGGGAATCAAGTGTGTCTAGACTGGCATAAACATGGCAGCGAGAATCAGCTCAAACTCACTATAAAAAGGAATTTCAAAAACAAAACAAAAAAACTGGGAAATTCTTTACAATTCCTTCAGGGTCTCTGATGAACCTGGAATGACCCTATCTACAATGACAGCTGGATGTGGCATAAGGAGGGACACTTGGGACTGAGACGATTGGTGAGATTGGGTGAGCAAATGCAGACCCTTTAAAGCACAAATGCCTGGCACCCATTCCATGGGTCCCAACTCTCCAGGTTAAAGGGAATATTACTACAGCTATAACATGTACGGGAAACCTAGAGAACGGACACACTGTGAATACGAAAGGTTTCTAAAACTCAATGAATAGTCCCTCTCCTGGTGCTCCGGTTTGACTTTCCATCTGCTTTACTATCAACCTCCCAACTTGGAGAGACAGCCCCTTTAACTGGTTTGCACAGGTTGCCAATTTGGCAGAGGATGAAAGGGAAGAGGGAGAACCAATGAGAGAGTAGCTGTTAGGCATTTGAACGGGCACATATCACTGTAATTTCACGGCAGGAAGATGTATTAACCAACGTTTCAGCCACCCATCTGGAAAAAGCATAGGTCCTGAACCAAAATTTTGGACTTGTGGTCAGCTCACAGAAAACGTGTTGAAAAATGGAGCTCAGTGTCACAGCAATTCACAAACTGGCCGAGTAATAAAGGACAACTATCGTCCAAAAATCTGATGAGGGAAGGCAACGAGGCGGACTTGAAAGCGAGGCAGAATAGCAGGAAACAGATTTTAAGAGGTACGTTGGAATCGCCTTTAAAGCACAGGAAGAGGGGCACAACTTCGACAATGATGCACTTGGCCAAAAAGGGCATATGCGTTTTCTCCTGAATATATTCAGGAGAAAACGCATACGCCCTTTTTGGCCAAGCAAGCAAGCGGGCAATGCAAATCTGCACTACAAAGAAGTATCACTTCCCACCGGTCAAAAGGGACATCCACAAAATGTGTAAAAACCAGAAAGGCAAGACAGGCCCTGGAGAACAGGGAGCCTTGTTATGCTGATGGGCGGGATGTAAATTGCCAACTGCCTCTCTGGAGGAGTGAATTGTGTTCCCTAAAACAAGTAAAGAACAGAGCTACAGAGCCAAGGGCACTTCCAGTCTAGGGAATATACCTTGGGAAAACTGAAAATCAATAAGACAGAGCCACCCCAAAATTTAGGGCTGCACTGCTTACAAGGACCTCAACTTGGGTCCACCTTAAATATCCCAAGAAATATAAAAATGGTTCAAAAAATTGTGGTACTTACGTACGATGGAATATCCCTCAGCCATGAAATCAATGTCATAAGACCAGTAGCAGCAAAATGGGTGGATTCAGGTACGATGATTCTAAGTGAAATAAGTCACACAGAAAAAGAAACTTATCATAAGATATCACTTATGAAGATCCTGTAAACAGGGCTACACTTGAACTGAGTTAGGAAAGAGAACAGTGTCTCACATTTAGAAAACACTCTTATGCCTGCTTAAGGGGGAAGGAGAGGTGGGGTGATGCATAAAACCAGAGTTTGATATAAGCACAGGTACCGTTCCAAAAACCAACTATGGAATAGACAAGACCTACACCTTCCTCAGTGAAAGGGACTCAAAACTCCATATTTCCCGCAGAGGAATATATCTGAATAGTAAGAATCTTAAAACCTATGTATTGATATGTCTCCGTAAGGGAATCAAGTGTGTCTAGACTGGCATAAACATGGCAGCTAAAATCAGCTCAAACCCACTATAAAAAGGAATATCAAAAAAAAAAAAAAAACCTGGGAAATTCTTTACAATTCCTTCAGTGTCTCTGATGAAACCTGGAATGACCCTATCTACAATGACAGCTGGATATGGCATAAGTAGGGACACTTGGGACTGAGACGATTGGTGAGATTGGGTGAGCAAATGCAGACCCTATAAAGCACAAATGCCTGGCACCCATTCCATGGGTCCCAACTCTCCAGGTTGAAGGGAATATTACTACAGCTATAACATGTACGGGAAACCTAGAGAACGGACACACTGTGAATACGAAAGGCTTCTAAAACTCAACGAATAGTCCCTCTCCTGGTGCTCCGGTTTGACTTTCCATCTGCTTTACTATCAACCTCCCAACTTGGAGAGACAGCCCCTTTAACCTCCTGGTTCACACAGGTTGCCAATTTGGCAGAGGATGAAAGGGTAGAGGGAGAACCAATGAGAGAGTAGTTGTTCGGCATTTGGACGGGCACATATCACTGTAATTTCCCGGCAGGAAGAAGAATTAACCAAAGTCTCAGCCACCCACCGGGAACCAGCATAGGTCCTGAACCAAAATTTTGGACTTGCGGTCAGCTCACCAAAAACGAGTTGAAAAATGGAGCTCACGGGCGCAGCAATTCACAAACTGGCCGAGTAATAAAGGACAACTATCGTCCAAAAATATGTTGAGGGAAGGCAACGAGGCGGACTTGAAAGCGAGGCAGAATAGCAGGAAACAGATTTCAAGAGGTATGTTGGAATCACCTTTAAAACACAGGAAGAGGGGCACAACTTCGACAATGACGCACTTGGCCATAAAGTGCGTATGCGTTTTCTCCTGAATATATTCAGGAGAAAACGCATACGCCCTTTTTGGCCAAGCAAGCAAGCGGGCAATGCAAATCTGCACTACAAAAAAGTATCACTTTCCACCGGTCAAAAGGGACATCCACAAAATATGTAAAAACCAGAGAGGCAAGACAGGCCCTGGAGAACAGGGAGCCTTGTAATTCTGATGGGCGGGATGTAAATTGCCAACTGCCTCTCTCGAGGAGTACATTGTTTTCCCTAAAACAAGTAAAGAACAGAGCTACAGAGCCAAGGGCACTTCCAGTCTAGGGAATATACCTTGGGATAACTGATAATCACTAAGTCTGAGCCACCCCAAAATTTAGGGCTGCACTGCTTACAAGGACCTCAACTTGGGTACACCTTAAATATCCCAGGAAATATAAAAATGCTTCAAAAAATTGTGGTACTTACGTACGATGGAATATCCCTCAGCCATGAAATCAATGTCATAAGACCAGTAGCAGCAAAATGGGTGGATTCAGGTACGATGATTCTAAGTGAAATAAGTCACAGAGAAAAAGAAACTTATCATAAGATATCACTTATGAAGATCCTGTAAACATGGCTACACTTGAACTGAGTTAGGAAAGAGAACAGTGTCTCATATTTAGAAAACATTCTTATGCCTGCTTAAGGGGGAAGGAGAGGTGGGATGATGCATAAAACCAGAGTTTGATATAAGCACAGGTACCGTTCCAAAAACCAACTATGGAATAGACAAGACCTGCACCTTCTTCAGTGAAAGGGACTCAAAACCCCATATTTCCCGCAGAGGAATATTTCTGACTAGTAAGAATCTTAAAACCTATGTATTGATATGTCTCCGTAAGGGAATCAAGTGTGTCTAGACTGGCATAAACATGGCAGCGAGAATCAGCTCAAACCCACTATAAAAAGGAATTTCAAAAACAAAACAAAAAAACTGGGAAATTCTTTACAATTCCTTCAGGGTCTCTGATGAAACCTGGAATGACACTATCTACAATGACAGCTGGATGTGGCATAAGGAGGTACACTTGGGACTGAGACGATTGGTGAGATTGGGTGAGCAAATGCAGACCCATTAAAGCACAAATGCCTGGCACCCATTCCATGGGTCCCAACTCTCCAGGTTGAAGGGAATATTACTACAGCTATAACATGTACGGGAAACCTAGAGAACGGACACACTGTGAATACGAAAGGTTTCTAAAACTCAACGAATAGTCCCTCTCCTGGTTCTCCGGTTTGACTTTCCATCTGCTTTACTATCAACCTCCCAACTTGGAGAGACAGCCCCTTTAACCTCCTGGTTCGCACAGGTTTCCAATTTGGCAGAGGATGAAAGGGAAAAGGGAGGACCCATGAGAGAGTAGCTGTTAGGCATTTGGAGGGGCACATATCACTGTAATTTCCTGGCAGGAAGAAGAATTAACCAAAGTCTCAGACCCCCACCGGGAACCAGTATAGGTCCTGAAACAAAATGTTGGACTTGCGGTCAGCTCACCAAAAAGGAGTTGAAAAATGGAGCTCAGGGGCACATCAATTCACACACTGGCCGAGTAATAAAGGACAACTATCGTCCAAAAATCTGTTGAGGGAAGGCAACGAGGCGGACATGAAAGCGAGGCAGAATATCAGGAAACAGATTTCAAGAGGTACGTTGGAATCGCCTTTAAAGCACAGGAAGAGGGGCACAACTTCGACAATGATGCACTTGGCCAAAAAGGGCGTATGCGTTTTCTCCTGAATATATTCAGGAGAAAACGCATACGCCCTTTTTGGCCAAGCAAGCAAGCGGGCAATGCAAATCTGCACTACAAAGAAGTATCACTTCCCACCGGTCAAAAGGGACATCCACAAAATGTGTAAAAACCAGAAAGGCAAGACAGGCCCTGGAGAACAGGGAGCCTTGTTATGCTGATGGGCGGGATGTAAATTGCCAACTGCCTCTCTGGAGGAGTGCATTGTGTTCCCTAAAACAAGTAAACAACAGAGCTACAGAGCCAAGGGCACTTCCAGTCTAGGGAATATACCTTGGGAAAACTGAAGATCAATAAGACAGAGCCACCCCAAAATTTAGGGCTGCACTGCTTACAAGGACCTCAACTTGGGTACAACTTAAATATCCCAGGAAATATAAAAATGGTTCAAAAAATTGTGGTACTTACGTACGATGGAATATCCCTCAGCCATGAAATCAATGTCATAAGACCAGTAGCAGCAAAATGGGTGGATTCAGGTACGATGATTCTAAGTGAAATAAGTCACAGAGAAAAAGAAACTTATCATAAGATATCACTTATGAAGATCCTGTAAGCATGGCTACACTTGAACTGAGTTAGGAAAGAGAACAGTGTCTCACATTTAGAAAACACTCTTATGCCTGCTTAAGGGGGAAGGAGAGGTGGGGTGATGCATAAAACCAGAGTTTGATATAAGCACAGGTACCGTTCCAAAAACCAACTATGGAATAGACAAGACCTACACCTTCCTCAGTGAAAGGGACTCAAAACTCCATATTTCCCGCAGAGGAATATATCTGAATAGTAAGAATCTTAAAACCTATGTATTGATATGTCTCCATAAGGGAATAAAGTGTGTCTAGACTGGCATAAACATGGCAGCAAAAATCAGCTCAAACCCACTATAAAAAGGAATGTCAAAAACAAAAGAAAAAAAAACTGGGAAATTCTTTACAATTCCTTCAGGGTCTCTGATGAAACCTGGAATGACCCTATCTACAATGACAGCTGGATATGGCATAAGCAGGGACACTTGGGACTGAGACGATTGGTGAGATTGGGTGAGCAAATGAAGACCCTTTAAAGCACAAATGCCTGGCACCCATTCCATGGGTCCCAACTCTCCAGGTTGAAGGGAATATTAGTACAGCTATAACATGTACGGGAAACCTAGAGAACGGACACACTGTGAATACGAAAGGTTTCTAAAACTCAACGAATAGTCCCTCTCCTGGTGCTCCGGTTTGACTTTCCATCTGCTTTACTATCAACCTCCCAACTTGGAGAGACAGCCCCTTTAACCTCCTGGTTCGCACAGGTTTCCAATTTGGCAGAGGATGAAAGGGAAAAGGGAGAACCCATGAGAGAGTAGCTGTTAGGCATTTGGAGGGGCACATATCACTGTAATTTCCCGGCAGGAAGAAGAATTAACCGAAGTCTCAGCCCCCCACCGGGAACCAGCATAGGTCCTGAACCAAAATTTTGGACTTGCGGTCAGCTCACCAAAAACGAGTTGAAAAATGGAGCTCAGGGGCACAGCAATTCACAAACTGGCCGAGTAATAAAGGACAACTATAGTCCAAAAATCTGTTGAGGGAAGGCAACGAGGCGGACTTGAAATCGAGGCAGAATAGCAGGAAACAGATTTCAAGAGGTACGTTGGAATCGCCTTTAAAGCACAGGAAGAGGGGCACAACTTCGACAATGATGCACTTGGCCAAAAAGGGCGTATGCGTTTTCTCCTGAATATATTCAGGAGAAAACGCATACGCCCTTTTTGGCCAAGCAAGCAAGCGGGCAATGCAAATCTGCACTACAAGAAGTATCACTTCCCACCGGTCAAAAGGGACATCCACAAAATGTGTAAAAACCAGAAAGGCAAGACAGGCCCTGGAGAACAGGGAGCCTTGTTATGCTGATGGGCGGGATGTAAATTGCCAACTGCCTCTCTGGAGGAGTGCATTGTGTTCCCTAAAACAAGTAAACAACAGAGCTACAGATCCAAGGGCACTTACAGTCTAGGGAATATACCTTGGGAAAACTGAAAATCAATAAGACAGAGCCACCCCAAAATTTAGGGCTGCACTGCTTACAAGGACCTCAACTTGGGTACACCTTAAATATCCCAGGAAATATAAAAATGGTTCAAAAAATTGTGGTAATTACGTACAATGGAATATCCCTCAGCCATGAAATCAATGTCATAAGACCAGTAGCAGCAAAATGGGTGGATTCAGGTACGATGATTCTAAGTGAAATAAGTCACAGAGAAAAAGAAATTTATCATAAGATATCACTTATGAAGATCCTGTAAACATGGCTACACTTGGACTGAGTTAGGAAAGAGAACAGTGTCTCACATTTAGAAAACACTCTTATGCCTGCTTAAGGGGGAAGGAGAGGTGGGGTGATGCATAAAACCAGAGTTTGATATAAGCACAGGTACCGTTCCAAAAACCAACTATGGAATAGACAAGACCTACACCTTCCTCAGTGAAAGGGACTCAAAACTCCATATTTCCCGCAGAGGAATATATCTGAGTAGTAAGAATCTTAAAACCTATGTATTGATAGGTCTCCGTAAGGGAATCAAGTGTGTCTAGACTGGCATAAACATGGCAGCGAGAATCAGCTCAAACTCACTATAAAAAGGAATTTCAAAAACAAAACAAAAAAACTGGGAAATTCTTTACAATTCCTTCAGGGTCTCTGATGAAACCTGGAATGACCCTATCTACAATGACAGCTGGATGTGGCATAAGGAGGGACACTTGGGACTGAGACGATTGGTGAGATTGGGTGAGCAAATGCAGACCCTTTAAAGCACAAATGCCTGGCACCCATTCCATGGGTCCCAACTCTCCAGGTTAAAGGGAATATTACTACAGCTATAACATGTACGGGAAACCTAGAGAACGGACACACTGTGAATACGAAAGGTTTCTAAAACTCAATGAATAGTCCCTCTCCTGGTGCTCCGGTTTGACTTTCCATCTGCTTTACTATCAACCTCCCAACTTGGAGAGACAGCCCCTTTAACCTCCTGGTTTGCACAGGTTGCCAATTTGGCAGAGGATGAAAGGGAAGAGGGAGAACCAATGAGAGAGTAGCTGTTAGGCATTTGAACGGGCACATATCACTGTAATTTCACGGCAGGAAGATGTATTAACCAACGTTTCAGCCACCCATCTGGAAAAAGCATAGGTCCTGAACCAAAATTTTGGACTTGTGGTCAGCTCACAGAAAACGTGTTGAAAAATGGAGCTCAGTGTCACAGCAATTCACAAACTGGCCGAGTAATAAAGGACAACTATCGTCCAAAAATCTGATGAGGGAAGGCAACGAGGCGGACTTGAAAGCGAGGCAGAATAGCAGGAAACAGATTTTAAGAGGTACGTTGGAATCGCCTTTAAAGCACAGGAAGAGGGGCACAACTTCGACAATGATGCACTTGGCCAAAAAGGGCATATGCGTTTTCTCCTGAATATATTCAGGAGAAAACGCATATGCCCTTTTTGGCCAAGCAAGCAAGCGGGCAATGCAAATCTGCACTACAAAGAAGTATCACTTCCCACCGGTCAAAAGGGACATCCACAAAATGTGTAAAAACCAGAAAGGCAAGACAGGCCCTGGAGAACAGGGAGCCTTGTTATGCTGATGGGCGGGATGTAAATTGCCAACTGCCTCTCTGGAGGAGTGAATTGTGTTCCCTAAAACAAGTAAAGAACAGAGCTACAGAGCCAAGGGCACTTCCAGTCTAGGGAATATACCTTGGGAAAACTGAAAATCAATAAGACAGAGCCACCCCAAAATTTAGGGCTGAACTGCTTACAAGGACCTCAACTTGGGTACAACTTAAATATCCCAGGAAATATAAAAATGGTTCCAAAAATTGTGGTACTTATGTACGATGGAATATCCCTCAGCCATGAAATCAATGTCATAAGACCAGTAGCAGCAAAATGGGTGGATTCAGGTACGATGATTCTAAGTGAAATAAGTCACACAGAAAAAGAAACTTATCATAAGATATCACTTATGAAGATCCTGTAAACAGGGCTACACTTGAACTGAGTTAGGAAAGAGAACAGTGTCTCACATTTAGAAAACACTCTTATGCCTGCTTAAGGGGGAAGGAGAGGTGGGGTGATGCATAAAACCAGAGTTTGATATAAGCACAGGTACCATTCCAAAAACCAACTATGGAATAGACAAGACCTACACCTTCCTCAGTGAAAGGGACTCAAAACCCCATATTTCCCACAGAGGAATATATCTGACTAGTAAGAATCTTAAAACCTATGTATTGCTATGTCTCCGTAAGGGAATCAAGTGTGTCTACACTGGCATAAACATGGCAGCGAGAATCAGCTCAAACTCACTATAAAAAGGAATTTCAAAAACAAAACAAAAAAACTGGGAAATTCTTTACAATTCCTTCAGGGTCTCTGATGAAACCTGGAATGACCTTATCTACAATGACAGCTGGATGTGGCATAAGGAGGGACACTTGGGACTGAGACGATTGGTGAGATTGGGTGAGCAAATGCAGACCCTTTAAAGCACAAATGCCTGGCACCCATTCCATGGGTCCCAACTCTCCAGGTTGAAGGGAATATTTCTACAGCTATAACATGTACGGGAAACCTAGAGAACGGACGCACTGTGAATACGAAAGGTTTCTAAAACTCAACGAATAGTCCCTCTCCTGGTGCTCCGGTTTGACTTTCCATCTGCTTTACTATCAACCTCCCAACTTGGAGAGACAGCCCCTTTAACCTCCTGGTTTGCACAGGTTGCCAATTTGGCAGAGGATGAAAGGGAAGAGGGAGAACCAATGAGAGAGTAGCTGTTAGGCATTTGAACGGGCACATATCACTGTAATTTCCCAGCAGGAAGAAGAATTAACCAACGTCTCAGCCACCCACCGGGAAACAGCATAGGTCCTGAACCAAAATTTTGGACTTGAGGTCAGCTCACAGAAAACGAGTTGAAAAATGGAGCTCAGGGGCACAGCAATTCACAAACTGGCCGAGTAATAAAGGACAACTATCGTCCAAAAATCTGTTGAGGGAAGGCAACGAGGCGGACTTGAAAGCGAGGCAGAATAGCAGGAAACAGATTTTAAGAGGTACGTTGGAATCGCCTTTAAAGCACAGGAAGAGGGGCACAACTTCGACAATGATGCACTTGGCCAAAAAGGGCGTATGCGTTTTCTCCTGAATATATTCAGGAGAAAACGCATACGCCCTTTTTGGCCAAGCAAGCAAGCGGGCAATGCAAATCTGCACTACAAAGAAGTATCACTTCCCACCGGTCAAAAGGGACATCCACAAAATGTGTAAAAACCAGAAAGGCAAGACAGGCCCTGGAGAACAGGGAGCCTTGTTATGCTGATGGGCGGGATGTAAATTGCCAACTGCCTATCTGTAGGAGTGCATTGTGTTCCCTAAAACAAGTAAACAACAGAGCTACAGAGCCAAGGGCACTTACAGTCTAGGGAATATACCTTGGGAAAACTGAAGATCAATAAGACAGAGCCACCCCAAAATTTAGGGCTGCACTGCTTACAAGGACCTCAACTTGGGTCCACCTTAAATATCCCAGGAAATATAAAAATGGTTCAAAAAATTGTGGTACTTACGTACGATGGAATATCCCTCAGCCATGAAATCAATGTCATAAGACCAGTAGCAGCAAAATGGGTGGATTCAGGTACGATGATTCTAAGTGAAATAAGTCACACAGAAAAAGAAACTTATCATAAGATATCACTTATGAAGATCCTGTAAACAGGGCTACACTTGAACTGAGTTAGGAAAGAGAACAGTGTCTCACATTTAGAAAACACTCTTATGCCTGCTTAAGGGGGAAGGAGAGGTGGGGTGATGCATAAAACCAGAGTTTGATATAAGCACAGGTACCGTTCCAAAAACCAACTATGGAATAGACAAGACCTACACCTTCCTCAGTGAAAGGGACTCAAAACTCCATATTTCCCGCAGAGGAATATATCTGAATAGTAAGAATCTTAAAACCTATGTATTGATATGTCTCCGTAAGGGAATCAAGTGTGTCTAGACTGGCATAAACATGGCAGCTAAAATCAGCTCAAACCCACTATAAAAAGGAATATCAAAAAAAAAAAAAAAAAAACCTGGGAAATTCTTTACAATTCCTTCAGTGTCTCTGATGAAACCTGGAATGACCCTATCTACAATGACAGCTGGATATGGCATAAGTAGGGACACTTGGGACTGAGACGATTGGTGAGATTGGGTGAGCAAATGCAGACCCTATAAAGCACAAATGCCTGGCACCCATTCCATGGGTCCCAACTCTCCAGGTTGAAGGGAATATTACTACAGCTATAACATGTACGGGAAACCTAGAGAACGGACACACTGTGAATACGAAAGGCTTCTAAAACTCAACGAATAGTCCCTCTCCTGGTGCTCCGGTTTGACTTTCCATCTGCTTTACTATCAACCTCCCAACTTGGAGAGACAGCCCCTTTAACCTCCTGGTTCACACAGGTTGCCAATTTGGCAGAGGATGAAAGGGTAGAGGGAGAACCAATGAGAGAGTAGTTGTTCGGCATTCGGACGGGCACATATCACTGTAATTTCCCGGCAGGAAGAAGAATTAACCAAAGTCTCAGCCACCCACCGGGAACCAGCATAGGTCCTGAACCAAAATTTTGGACTTGCGGTCAGCTCACCAAAAACGAGTTGAAAAATGGAGCTCACGGGCGCAGCAATTCACAAACTGGCCGAGTAATAAAGGACAACTATCGTCCAAAAATATGTTGAGGGAAGGCAACGAGGCGGACTTGAAAGCGAGGCAGAATAGCAGGAAACAGATTTCAAGAGGTATGTTGGAATCACCTTTAAAACACAGGAAGAGGGGCACAACTTCGACAATGACGCACTTGGCCATAAAGTGCGTATGCGTTTTCTCCTGAATATATTCAGGAGAAAACGCATACGCCCTTTTTGGCCAAGCAAGCAAGCGGGCAATGCAAATCTGCACTACAAACAAGTATCACTTCCCACCGGTCAAAAGGGACATCCACAAAATATGTAAAAACCAGAGAGGCAAGACAGGCCCTGGAGAACAGGGAGCCTTGTAATTCTGATGGGCGGGATGTAAATTGCCAACTGCCTCTCTCGAGGAGTACATTGTTTTCCCTAAAACAAGTAAAGAACAGAGCTACAGAGCCAAGGGCACTTCCAGTCTAGGGAATATACCTTGGGATAACTGATAATCACTAAGTCTGAGCCACCCCAAAATTTAGGGCTGCACTGCTTACAAGGACCTCAACTTGGGTACACCTTAAATATCCCAGGAAATATAAAAATGCTTCAAAAAATTGTGGTACTTACGTACGATGGAATATCCCTCAGCCATGAAATCAATGTCATAAGACCAGTAGCAGCAAAATGGGTGGATTCAGGTACGATGATTCTAAGTGAAATAAGTCACAGAGAAAAAGAAACTTATCATAAGATATCACTTATGAAGATCCTGTAAACATGGCTACACTTGAACTGAGTTAGGAAAGAGAACAGTGTCTCATATTTAGAAAACATTCTTATGCCTGCTTAAGGGGGAAGGAGAGGTGGGATGATGCATAAAACCAGAGTTTGATATAAGCACAGGTACCGTTCCAAAAACCAACTATGGAATAGACAAGACCTGCACCTTCTTCAGTGAAAGGGACTCAAAACCCCATATTTCCCGCAGAGGAATATTTCTGACTAGTAAGAATCTTAAAACCTATGTATTGATATGTCTCCGTAAGGGAATCAAGTGTGTCTAGACTGGCATAAACATGGCAGCGAGAATCAGCTCAAACCCACTATAAAAAGGAATTTCAAAAACAAAACAAAAAAACTGGGAAATTCTTTACAATTCCTTCAGGGTCTCTGATGAAACCTGGAATGACACTATCTACAATGACAGCTGGATGTGGCATAAGGAGGTACACTTGGGACTGAGACGATTGGTGAGATTGGGTGAGCAAATGCAGACCCATTAAAGCACAAATGCCTGGCACCCATTCCATGGGTCCCAACTCTCCAGGTTGAAGGGAATATTACTACAGCTATAACATGTACGGGAAACCTAGAGAACGGACACACTGTGAATACGAAAGGTTTCTAAAACTCAACGAATAGTCCCTCTCCTGGTTCTCCGGTTTGACTTTCCATCTGCTTTACTATCAACCTCCCAACTTGGAGAGACAGCCCCTTTAACCTCCTGGTTCGCACAGGTTTCCAATTTGGCAGAGGATGAAAGGGAAAAGGGAGGACCCATGAGAGAGTAGCTGTTAGGCATTTGGAGGGGCACATATCACTGTAATTTCCTGGCAGGAAGAAGAATTAACCAAAGTCTCAGACCCCCACCGGGAACAAGTATAGGTCCTGAAACAAAATGTTGGACTTGCGGTCAGCTCACCAAAAAGGAGTTGAAAAATGGAGCTCAGGGGCACATCAATTCACACACTGGCCGAGTAATAAAGGACAACTATCGTCCAAAAATCTGTTGAGGGAAGGCAACGAGGCGGACATGAAAGCGAGGCAGAATATCAGGAAACAGATTTCAAGAGGTACGTTGGAATCGCCTTTAAAGCACAGGAAGAGGGGCACAACTTCGACAATGATGCACTTGGCCAAAAAGGGCGTATGCGTTTTCTCCTGAATATATTCAGGAGAAAACGCATACGCCCTTTTGGGCCAAGCAAGCAAGCGGGCAATGCAAATCTGCAATACAAAGAAGTATCACTTCCCACCGGTCAAAAGGGACTTCCACAAAATATGTAAAAACCAGAAAGGCAAGACAGGCCCTGGAGAACAGCGAGCCTTGTTATGCTGATGGGCGGGATGTAAATTGCCAACTGCCTCTCTGGAGGAGTGCATTGTGTTCCCTAAATCAAGTAAACAACAGAGCTACAGAGCCAAGGGCACTTCCAGTCGAGGGAATATACCTTGGGAAAACTGAAAATCAATCAGACAGAGCCACCCCAAAATTTAGGGCTGCACTGCTTACAAGGACCTCAACTTGGGTACACCTTAAATATCCCAGGAAATATAAAAATGGTTCAAAAAATTGTGGTACTTACGTACGATGGAATATCCCTCAGCCATGAAATCAATGTCATAAGACCAGTAGCAGCAAAATGGGTGGATTCAGGTACGATGATTCTAAGTGAAATAAGTCACACAGAAAAAGAAACTTATCATAATATATCACTTATGAAGATCCTGTAAACATGGCTACACTTGAACTGAGTTAGGAAAGAGAACAGTGCCTCATATTCAGAAAACACTCTTATGCCTGCTTAAGGGGGAAGGAGAGGTGGGGTGATGCATAAAACCAGAGTTTGATATAAGCACAGGTACCGTTCCAAAAACCAACTATGGAATAGACAAGACCTACACCTTCCTCAGTGAAAGGGACTCAAAACCCCATATTTCCCGCAGAGGAATATATCTGACTAGTAAGAATCTTAAAACCTATGTATTGATATGTCTCTGTAAAGGAATCAAGTGTGTCTAGACTGGCATAAACATGGCAGCGAGAATAAGCTCAAACCCACTATAAAAAGGAATATCAAAAACAAAACAAAAAACTGGAAAATTCTTAACAATTCCTTCAGGCTCTCTGATGAAACGTGGAAAGACCCTATCTACAACGACAGCTGGATGTGGCATAAGGCTGGACACTTGGGACTGAGAGGATTGGTGAGATTGGGTGAGCAAATGCAGACCCTTTAAAGCACAAATGCCTGGCACCCATTCCATGGGTCACAACTCTCCAGGTTGAAGGGAATATTACTACAGCTATAACATGTACGGGAAACCTAGAGAACGGACCCACTGTGAATACGAAAGGATTCTAAAACTCAACGAATAGTCCCTCTCCTGGTGCTCCGGTTTGACTTTCCATCTGCTTTACTATCAATTTCCCAACTTGGAGAGACAGCACATTTAACCTCCTGGTTCGCACAGGTTTCCAATTTGGCAGAGGATGAAAGGGAAGAGGGAGTACCAGTGAGAGAGTAGCTGTTAGGCATTTGGACAGGCACATATCACTCTAACTTCCCAGCAGGAAGAAGAATTAACTAAAGTCTCAGCCCCCCAACGGGAAACAGCATAGGTCCTGAACCAAAATTTTGGACTTGCGGTCAGCTCACAAAAAACGAGTTGAAAAATGGAGCTCAAGGGCACAGCAATTCACAACATGGCAGAGTAATAAAGGACAACTATCGTCCAAAATTTGTTAAGGGAAGGCAACGAGGCGGACTTTAAAGCGAGGCAGAATAGCAGGAAATACATTTCAAGAGGTACGTTGGAATCGCCTTTAAAGCACAGGAAGAGGGGCACAACTTCGATAATGATGCACTTGGCCAAAAAGTGCGTATGTGTTTTCTCCTGAATATATTCAGGAGAAAACGCATACACCCTTCTTGGCCAAGCAAGCAAGCAGGCAATGCTAATCTGCACTACAAAGAAGTATCACTTCCCACCGATCAAAACGGACATCCACAAAATGTGTAAAAACCAGAAAGGTAAGACAGGCCCTGGAGAACAGGGAGCCTTGTTATGCTCATGGGCGGGATGTAAATTGCCAACTGCCTCTCTGGAGGAGTGCATTGTGATCCCTAAAACAAGTAAACAACAGAGCTACAGAGCCAAGGGCACTTCCAGTCTAGGGAATATACCTTGGGAAAAGTGAAAATCAATAAGACAGAGCCACCCCAAAATTTATGGCTGCAGTGCTTACAAGGACCTCAACTTGGGTACACCTTAAATATCCCAGGAAATATAAAAATGGTTCAAAAAATTGTGGTACTTAGGTACGATAGAATAACCTTCAGCCATGAAATCAATGTCATTAAGACCAGTAATAGCAAAATGGGTGGATTCAGGTACGATGATTCTAAGTGAAATAAGTCACACAGAAAAAGAAACTTATCATAAGATATCACTTATGAGGATCCTGTAAACATAGCTACACTTGAACTGAGTTGGAAAGAGAACAGTGTCTCACATTTAGAAAACACTCTTATGCCTGCTTAAGGGGGAAGGAGAGTTGGGGTGATGCATAAAACCAGAGTTTGATATAAGCACAGGTACCGTTCCAAAAACCAACTATGGAATAGAGAAGACCTACACTTTCCTCAGTGAAAGGGACCCGAGGCATCTGTGAGTAACCGTGAGCTGAGCCCCAGGCCAGCTGCTGCTGAACTTTTCCCACCCTTCCCAGGTAAAGCACCTGAATATGTACAAGGGCTTGAAAGCCTAGAGGAAGGGCCGTGGAGCCACACCAGTGACAGCACGCAGGCCAACTTGGTGCCTGCAGGCCAGCCAGGATGGTCCTGGCCCTGGGCGCTCTTCTGAAAACTTTCCATTGCCCTGCCTGAGATACCCCTCCTGTCCCTGCCCCCACTGCTTTTTTCCTTCCTCACCTCTGTCCGGAGAGAAATTCCAGCGGAAGGTATGGGTGACACATCCTCTTCTTTACAGGTGGAAGCCTGGCAACTCCTGCAGAAAGTCCAGCAGAGACCCACTCACACCGGGCCACCCACAAAGCCGTGGCCCCTCACTCCCTCCCACCAGCACAGCCCCGAGACTGCTGACGGGGCAGAGAATATGGAGTCAGGCACAGCTTCAGGGGCTATTGCTGCCTGCAGCGCTGTTTATATTGACCTCAACCCAGGCACACCAGGGGAGGGCCGGCCGGCAGGGTCAGGCTACCCAGGTCAGCTAATCCTCAGCCCTCAGGGAATCACATTGTTGAAAATGGACCTCGCTAAGGCAGAATAGAAGCCAAGGAATAAAAGGACACAATGCCATTTGCAGCACCGTAGGTGTGTCTAGAGGTAATCACGTGACTTGTAGTAAGTCAGAAAGTGAAAGACACATATCATATCATATCTCTTATAGGTGTGACCAAAAAATGGATACCAGGGCAGATATTTCCACGGAGAAGGGCAATCACAGATTCATTCAACAAACTTATGGTTCACCAATGGAAAGGTGTGAGGATTGGTTTCATTATGATATTGGGTTTAACAGACATATACAAACACAGGTGACATATAGAATCACCAAAGACCTACAGAATACCAAGAGAAGACTACTCAACATTCTGTCATAAGGTACATGGGAAAAGGATCCCAGGAAGAACAGACATATGTATATGTGTAAAAGAACCACATCTTCCACACCTACAACAAGCCAAACATTGTAATCAAATTTGCTGTAATAAAAAATAAAAAATTAAATTAAAAACACTAACAGGAAGTAGTGAGACAAACTTGAGGGGCTTTCTCCTGGCACATTCCATTCTAATTTCCAATCTAGAACACGACTTCCATTGAGGCTCTGTTGCCCCTGACACCAGGTTTGGTAAGGGAGAACTGCTGCCACCTTGTGGCTTTTTCACACAACAGCAGCTTTAATCCCAGCACTAATGGTCAGTTGATATTCAAAATCATTGCAGGCCTGTAAATGACACCTGCCCTGAAAACAAATCCTGGGTTCATATATCGACCAAAAAATTCAAAGGACGTCCATATTTCAAAACGACAGTTTCCAAAGCCATATTTTACACACATTAGTCTTCTGCTTCTTTTTCTTTCTTTTTTTGTTAAAAAAACGGGAATGGCAAAAAGCATCCCTCAGAATGGGCGAAAATCTTTGCAAACGAATCAATGGACAAAGGTTTAATCTCCCATATATATAAAGAGCTCATGCAGCTTAATATTAAAACAACAAACAACCCAATACAAAAATGGGCCGAAGATCTAAAGAGACGTTTCTTCAAAGAAGACACAGAGATGGCCAAGACGCACATGAAAATCTGCTCAACGTCACTAATTATTAGAGAAATGCAAATCAAAACTACAATGAGGTATCACCTCACACCTGTTAGAATCGGCATCATCAGAAAATCTACAAACAACGAATTCTGGGGAGGGTGTTGACAAAAGGATCCCTCTTCCACTAGTGGTGGAAATGTAAATTGATACAGTCACGATGGAGAACAGTATGGAGTTTCCTTAAAAAAACTAGAAATAGAATTACCATATAAACCAGCAATCCCACTTCTGGGCATATACCCAGAGAAAACCATAAATCAAAAAGGCACATTCACCACAATGCTGATTTCAGCACTATTTACGATAGCCAGGTAATGGAAGCAACCTAAATACCCACAGACAGACGAATGGATAAAGATGTGGTACATATATAAAATGGAATATTACTCAGCCATAAGAAGGAATGAAACTGGGTCATTTGTAGAGACGTCGATGTATCTAGAGACTGTCATACAGAATGAAGTAAGTCAGAAAGAGAAAAACAAATATTGTATATTAATGCATATACGTGGAACCTAGAAAAGTGGTACAGATGAACTGCTTTGCAGGGAAGAAATAGAGACACAGAGGTAGAGAACACACGTATGAACACCAAGTGTGGGAAGCCATGGGGAGGTGGTGTTGGGATGAGTTGGGAGATTGGGATTGACCTGTATACATGTATATGCATAAAATACATAACTAATAATAACCTGCTGTATAAAAAAATAAATAAAATTAAATTTCAAAATTTTAAAAAATAAAATTTAAAAATAAAACAGAAAAAAGTTCTTCCCTTCACACAGATGTATTTATATGAATGAATTATTTCCATGCTTATATCTATAAATACATAAAAGAGGAATAAAATCTAACTTGAACCAAAAAAGAAAAAAAAAAACCTGAACCCACGAGTTAGACAGAGGAAAACCCTATCAGGGCACTTGCTCCAGCGGTAAACAATTCTGAAATTGGTCAGAGGTGGGGAATCATCTCCCATAGAGCCAGCAGCCCACTCGTACGCAAGGGGCGTCCTCATTGCAAAGCGGGGGGCCATGCCGAGGCACCTGTGAGTAACCGTGAGCTGAGCCCCAGGCCAGCTGCTGTTGAACTTTTCCCACCCTTCCCAGGTAAAACACCTGAATATGTACAAGGCCTTGAAAGCCTAGAGGAAGGGCTGTGGAGCCACACCAGCGACAGCACGCAGGCCAACTTGGTGCCTGCAGGTCAGCCAGGATGGTCCTGGCCCTGGGCGCTCTTCTGGAAGCTTTCCATTGCCCTGCCTGAGATACCCCTGCTGTCCCGGCCCCCACTGCATTTTTCCTTCCTCACCTCTGTCCGGAGAGAAATTCCAGAGGAAGGTATGGGTGCCACATCCTCTTCTTTACAGGTGGAAGCCTGGCAACTCCTGCAGAAAGTCCAGCAGAGACCCACTCATACCGGGCCACCCACAAAGCCGTGGCCCCTCACTCCCTCCCACCAGCACAGCCCCGAGACTGCTGACGGGGCAGAGATTATAGAGTCAGGCACAGCTTCAGGGGCTATTGCTGCCTGCAGCGCTGTTTATATTGACCTCAACCCAGGCACAGCAGTGGAGGGCCGGCCGGCAGGGTCAGGCTACCCAGGTCAGCTAATCCTCAGCCCTCAGGGAATCACATTGTTGAAAATGGACCTCACTAAGGCAGAATAGAAGCCAAGGAATAAAAGGACACAATGCCATTTGCAGCACCGTAGGTGTGTCTAGAGGTAATCACGTGACTTGTAGTAAGTCAGAAAGTGAAAGACACATATCATATCATATCTCTTATAGGTGTGACCGAAAAATGGATACCAGGGCAGATATTTCCACGGAGAAGGGCAATCACAGATTCATTCAACAAACTTATGGTTCACCAATGGAAAGGTGTGAGGATTGGTTTCATTATGATATTGGGTTTAACAGACATATACAAACACAGGTGACATATAGAATCACCAAAGACCTACAGAATACCAAAAGAAGACTACTCAACATTCTGTCATAAGGTACATGGGAAAAGGATCCCAGGAAGAACAGACATATGTATATGTGTAAAAGAACCACATCTTCCACACCTACAACAAGCCAAACATTGTAATCAAATTTGCTGTAATAAAAAATAAAAAAATAAATTAAAAACACGAACAAGAAGTAGTGAGACAAACTTGAGGGGCTTTCTCCTGGCACATTCCATTCTAAATTCCAATCTAGAACACGACTTCCATTGAGGCTCTGTTGCCCCAGTAACCAGATTTGGTAAGGGAGAACTGCTGCCACCTTGTGGCCGTTTCACACAACAGCAGCTTTAATCCAAGCGCTAATGGTCAGTTGATATTCAAAATCATTGCAGGCCTGTAAATGACACCTGCCCTGAAAACAAATCCTGGGTTCATATATCGACCAAAAAATTCAAAGGACGTCCATATTTCAAAACGACAGTTTCAAAAGGCATATTTTACACACATTAGTCTTCTGCTTCTTTTTCTTTCTTTCTTTTTTTGTTAAAAAAACGGGAAGGGCAAAAAGCATCCCTCAGAATGGGCGAAAATATTTGCAAACGAATCAATGGACAAAGGTTTAATCTCCAATATATATAAAGCACTCATTCAGCTTAATATTAAAACAACAAACAACCCAATACAAAAATGGGCTGAAGATCTAAAGAGACGTTTCTTCAAAGAAGACACAGAGATGGCCAAGACGCACATGAAAAGCTGCTCAACATCACTAATTATTAGAGAAATGCAAATCAAAACTACAATGAGGTATCACCTCACACCTGTTAGAATCGGCATCATCAGAAAATCTACAAACAACGAATTCTGGGGAGGGTGTGGACAAAAGGATCCCTCTTCCACTAGTGGTGGAAATGTAAATTGATACAGTCACGATGGAGAACAGTATGGAGTTTCCTTAAAAAAACTAGAAATAGAATTACCATATGATCCAGCAATCCCCCTTCTGGGCATATACCCAGAGAAAACCATAAATCAAAAAGGCACATTCACCACAATGCTCATTTCAGCACTATTTACGATAGCCAGGTAATGGAAGCAACCTAAATACCCACAGACAGACGAATGGATAAAGATGTGGTACATATATAAAATGGAATATTACTCAGCCATAAGAAGGAATAAAACTGGGTCATTTGTAGAGATGTCGATGGATCTAGAGACTGTCATACAGAATGAAGTAAGTCAGAAAGAGAAAAAGAAATATTGTATATTAATGCATATACGTGGAACCTAGAAAAATGGTACAGATGAACTGCTTTGCAGTGAAGAAATAGAGACACAGAGTTAGAGAACACACGTATGGACACCAAGTGTGGGAAGCCATGGGGAGGTGGTGTTGGGATGAGTTGGGAGACTGGGATTGACATGTATACATGTATATGCATAAAATACATAACTAATAATAACCTGCTGTATAAAAAAATAAATAAAATTAAATTTCAAAATTTTTAAAAATAAAATTTAAAAAGAAAACAGAAAAAAGTTCTTCCCTTCACACAGATGTATTTATATGAATGAATTATTTCCATGCTTATATCTATAAATACATAAAAGAGGAATAAAATCTAACTTGAACCAAAAAAGAAAAAAAAAAACCTGAACCCACGAGTTAGACAGAGGAAAACCCTATCAGGGCAATTGCTCCAGCAGTAAACAATTCTGAAATTGGTCAGAGGTGGGGAATCATCTCCCATAGAGCCAGCAGCCCACTCCTACGCAAGGAGCGTCCTCATTTCAAAGCTGGGGTCCATGCCGAGGCATCTGTGAATAACGGTGATCTGAGCCCCACGCCAGCTGCTGTTGAACTTTTCCCACCCTTCCCAGGTAAAACACCTGAATATGTACAAGGGCTTGAAAGCCTAGAGGAAGGGCTGTGGAGCCACACCAGCGACAGCACGCAGGCCAACTTGGTGCCTGCAGGCCAGCCAGGATGGTCCTGGCCCTGGGCGCTCTTCTGAAAACTTTCCATTGCCCTGCCTGAGATACCCCTCCTGTCCCGGCACCCACTGCTTTTTTCCTTCCTCACCTATGTCCGGAGAGAAATTCCAGCGGGAGGTATGGGTGACACATCCTCTTCTTTACAGGTGGCAGCCTGGCAACTCCTGCAGAAAGTCCAGCAGAGACCCACTCACACCGGGCCACCCACAAAGCCGTGACCCCTCCCTCCCTCCAACCAGCGCAGCTCCGAGACTGCTGACGGGTCAGAGAACATGGAGTCAGGCACAGCTTCAGGGGCTATTGCTGCCTGCAGCGCTGTTTATATTGACCTCAACCCAGGCACACCAGGGGAGGGCCGGCCGGCAGGGTCAGGCTACCCAGGTCAGCTAATCCTCAGCCCTCAGGGAATCACATTGTTCAAAATGGACCTTGCTAAGGCAGAATAGAAGCCAAGGAATAAAAGGACACAATGCCATTTGCAGCACCGTAGGTGTGTCTAGAGGTAATCACGTGACTTGTAGTAAGTCAGAAAGTGAAAGACACATATCATATCATATCTCTTATAGGTGTGACCGAAAAATGGATACCAGGGCAGATATTTCCACGGAGAAGGGCTATCACAGTTTCATTCAACAAACTTATGGTTCACCAATGGAAAGGTGTGAGGATTGGTTTCATTATGATATTGGGGTTAACAGACATATACAAACACAGGTGACATATAGATTCACCAAAGACCTACAGAATACCAAGAGAAGACTACTCAACATTCTGTCATAAGGTACATGGGAAAAGGATCCCAGGAAGAACAAACATATGTATATGTGTAAAAGAACCACATCTTCCACACCTACAACAAGCCAAACATTGTAATCAAATTTGCTGTAATAAAAAATAAAAAAATAAATTAAAAACACGAACAAGAAGTAGTGAGACAAACTTGAGGGGCTTTCTCCTGGCACATTCCATTCTAAATTCCAATCTAGAACACGACTTCCATTGAGGCTCTGTTGCCCCAGTAACCAGATTTGGTAAGGGAGAACTGCTGCCACCTTGTGGCCGTTTCACACAACAGCAGCTTTAATCCAAGCGCTAATGGTCAGTTGATATTCAAAATCATTGCAGGCCTGTAAATGACACCTGCCCTGAAAACAAATCCTGGGTTCATATATCGACCAAAAAATTCAAAGGACGTCCATATTTCAAAACGACAGTTTCAAAAGGCATATTTTACACACATTAGTCTTCTGCTTCTTTTTCTTTCTTTCTTTTTTTGTTAAAAAAACGGGAAGGGCAAAAAGCATCCCTCAGAATGGGCGAAAATATTTGCAAACGAATCAATGGACAAAGGTTTAATCTCCAATATATATAAAGCACTCATTCAGCTTAATATTAAAACAACAAACAACCCAATACAAAAATGGGCTGAAGATCTAAAGAGACGTTTCTTCAAAGAAGACACAGAGATGGCCAAGACACACATGAAAAGCTGCTCAACATCACTAATTATTAGAGAAATGCAAATCAAAACTACAATGAGGTATCACCTCACACCTGTTAGAATCGGCATCATCAGAAAATCTACAAACAACGAATTCTGGGGAGGGTGTGGACAAAAGGATCCCTCTTCCACTAGTGGTGGAAATGTAAATTGATACAGTCACGATGGAGAACAGTATGGAGTTTCCTTAAAAAAACTAGAAATAGAATTACCATATGATCCAGCAATCCCCCTTCTGGGCATATACCCAGAGAAAACCATAAATCAAAAAGGCACATTCACCACAATGCTCATTTCAGCACTATTTACGATAGCCAGGTAATGGAAGCAACCTAAATACCCACAGACAGACGAATGGATAAAGATGTGGTACATATATAAAATGGAATATTACTCAGCCATAAGAAGGAATAAAACTGGGTCATTTGTAGAGATGTCGATGGATCTAGAGACTGTCATACAGAATGAAGTAAGTCAGAAAGAGAAAAAGAAATATTGTATATTAATGCATATACGTGGAACCTAGAAAAATGGTACAGATGAACTGCTTTGCAGTGAAGAAATAGAGACACAGAGTTAGAGAACACACGTATGGACACCAAGTGTGGGAAGCCATGGGGAGGTGGTGTTGGGATGAGTTGGGAGACTGGGATTGACATGTATACATGTATATGCATAAAATACATAACTAATAATAACCTGCTGTATAAAAAAATAAATAAAATTAAATTTCAAAATTTTTAAAAATAAAATTTAAAAAGAAAACAGAAAAAAGTTCTTCCCTTCACACAGATGTATTTATATGAATGAATTATTTCCATGCTTATATCTATAAATACATAAAAGAGGAATAAAATCTAACTTGAACCAAAAAAGAAAAAAAAAAACCTGAACCCACGAGTTAGACAGAGGAAAACCCTATCAGGGCAATTGCTCCAGCAGTAAACAATTCTGAAATTGGTCAGAGGTGGGGAATCATCTCCCATAGAGCCAGCAGCCCACTCCTACGCAAGGAGCGTCCTCATTTCAAAGCTGGGGTCCATGCCGAGGCATCTGTGAATAACGGTGATCTGAGCCCCACGCCAGCTGCTGTTGAACTTTTCCCACCCTTCCCAGGTAAAACACCTGAATATGTACAAGGGCTTGAAAGCCTAGAGGAAGGGCTGTGGAGCCACACCAGCGACAGCACGCAGGCCAACTTGGTGCCTGCAGGCCAGCCAGGATGGTCCTGGCCCTGGGCGCTCTTCTGAAAACTTTCCATTGCCCTGCCTGAGATACCCCTCCTGTCCCGGCACCCACTGCTTTTTTCCTTCCTCACCTCTGTCCGGAGAGAAATTCCAGCGGGAGGTATGGGTGACACATCCTCTTCTTTACAGGTGGCAGCCTGGCAACTCCTGCAGAAAGTCCAGCAGAGACCCACTCACACCGGGCCACCCACAAAGCCGTGGCCCCTCACTCCCTCCCACCAGCGCAGCCCCGAGACTGCTGACGGGTCAGACAACATGGAGTCAGGCACAGCTTCAGGGGCTAATACTGCCTGCAGCGCTGTTTATATTGACCTCAACCCAGGCACACCAGGGGAGGGCCGGCCGGCAGGGTCAGGCTACCCAGGTCAGCTAATCCTCAGCCCTCAGGGAATCACATTGTTCAAAATGGACCTCGCTAAGGCAGAATAGAAGCCAAGGAATAAAAGGACACAATGCCATTTGCAGCACCGTAGGTGTGTCTAGAGGTAATCACGTGACTTGTAGTAAGTCAGAAAGTGAAAGACACATATCATATCATATCTCTTATAGGTGTGACCGAAAAATGGATACCAGGGCAGATATTTCCACGGAGAAGGGCTATCACAGTTTCATTCAACAAACTTATGGTTCACCAATGGAAAGGTGTGAGGATTGGTTTCATTATGATATTGGGGTTAACAGACATATACAAACACAGGTGACATATAGAATCACCAAAGACCTACAGAATACCAAGAGAAGACTACTCAACATTCTGTCATAAGGTACATGGGAAAAGGATCCCAGGAAGAACAGACATATGTATATGTGTAAAAGAACCACATCTTCCACACCTACAACAAGCCAAACATTGTAATCAAATTTGCTGTAATAAAAAATAAAAAATTAAATTAAAAACACGAACAAGAAATAGTGAGACAAACTTGAGGGGCTTTCTCCTTGTACATTCCATTCTACATTCCAATCTAGAACACGACTTCCATTGAGGCTCTGTTGCCCCAGTAACCAGATTTGGTAAGGGAGAACTGCTGCCACATTGTGGCAGTTTCACAAAACAGCAGCTTTAATCCAAGCGCTAATGGTCAGTTGATATTCAAAATCATTGCAGGCCTGTAAATGACACCTGCCCTGAAAACAAATCCTGGGTTCATATATCGACCAAAAAATTCAAAGGACGTCCATATTTCAAAACGACAGTTTCAAAAGGCATATTTTACACACATTAGTCTTCTGCTTCTTTTTCTTTCTTTCTTTTTTTGTTAAAAAAACGGGAAAGGCAAAAAGCATCCCTCAGAATGGGTGAAAATATTTGCAAACGAATCAATGGACAAAGGTTTAATCTCCAATATATATAAAGAGCTCATGCAGCTTAATATTAAAAAAACAAACAACCCAATACAAAATTGGGCAGAAGATCTAAAGACACGTTTCTTCAAAGAAGACACAGAGATGGCCAAGACCAACATGAAAAGCTGCTCAACATCACTAATTATTAGAGAAATGCAAATCAAAACTACAATGAGGTATCACCTCACACCTGTTAGAATCGGCATCATCAGAAAATCTACAAACAACGAATTCTGGGGAGGGTGCGGACAAAAGGATTCCTCTTCCACTAGTTGTGGAAATGTAAATTGATACAGTCACGATGGAGAACAGTATGGAGTTTCCTTAAAAAAACTAGAAATAGAATTACCATATGATCCAGCAATCCCACTTCTGGGCATATACCCAGAGAAAACCATAAATCAAAAAGGCACATTCACCACAATGCTCATTTCAGCACTATTTACAATAGCCAGTTAATGGAAGCAACCTAAATACCCACAGACAGACGAATGGATAAAGATGTGGTACATATATAAAATGGAATATTACTCAGCCATAAGAAGGAATGAAACTGGGTCATTTGTAGAGACGTCGATGGATCTAGAGACTGTCATACAGAATGAAGTAATTCAGAAAGAGAAAAACAAATATTGTATATTAATGCATATATGTGGAACCTAGAAAAATGGTATAGATGAACTGGTTTGCAGGGAAGAAATAGAGACACAGAGGTAGAGAACACACGTATGTACACCAAGTGTGGGAAGCCATGGGGTGGTGGTGGTGGCATATGTTGAGAGATTGGGATTGACCTGTATACATGTATATGCATAAAATACATAACTAATAATAACCTGCTGTATAAAAATATAAATAAAATTAATTTTTTTTAAATTTTTATTTTTATTTATTAGTTTCTGCTTTATAACCAACTGAATCAGTCATACATACACATCTGTTCCCACATCCCTTCCCTATTGCGTCTCCCTCCCTCCCACCCTCCCCATCCCACCCCTCCAGGTGGTTACAAAGCACCGAGCTGATCTCCCTGTGCTCTGCGGCTGCTTCCCACTATCTATCTACCTTACGTTTGGTAGTGTATATATGTCCATGCCTCTCTTTCGCTTTGTCACAGCTTACCCTTCACCCTCCCCATATCCTCAAGTCCATTCTCAAGTAGTTCTGTGTCTTTATTCCCGTTTTACCCCTAGGTTCTTCATGACTTTTTTTTTTTTTTTAATTCCATATATATGTGTTAGCATACGGTATTTGTCTTTCTCTTTCTGACTTACTTCACTCTGTATGACAGACTCTAGGTCTATCCACCTCATTACAAATAGCTCAGTTTCGTTCCTTTTTATGGCTGAGTAATATTCCATTGTATGTATGTGCCACATCTTCTTTATCCATTCATCCGATGATGGACACTTAGATTGTTTCCAGCTCCGGGCTATTGTGAATAGAGCTGCAATGAACATTTTGGTACATGTCTCTTTTTGAATTATGGTTTTCTCAGGGTATATGCCTAGTAGTGGGATTGCTGGGTCATATGGTAGTTCTATTTTTAGTTTTTTAAGGAACCTCCATACTGTTCTCCATAGTGGCTGTACCAATTCACATTCCCACCAGCAGTGCAAGAGTGTTCCCTTTTCTCCACACCCTCTCCAGCATTTATTGTTTCTAGATTTCTTGATGATGGCCATTCTGACTGGTGTGAGATGATATCTCATTGTAGTTTTGATTTGCATTTCTCTAATGATTAATGATGTTGAACATTCTTTCATGTGTTTGTTGGCAGTCTGTATATCTTCTTTGGAGAAATGCCTATTTAAGTCTTCTGCCCATTTTTGGATTGGGTTGTTTGTTTTTTTGCTATTGAGCTGCATGAGCTGTTTATAAATTTTGGAGATTAATCCTTTGTCAGTTGCTTCATTTGCAAATATTTTCTCCCATTCTGAGGGTTGTCTTTTGGTCTTGTTTATGGTTTCCTTTGCTGTGCAAAAGCTTTGAAGTTTCATTAGGTCCCATTTGTTTATCTTTGTTTTTAATTCCATTTCTCTAGGAGGTGGGTCCAAAAGGATCTTGCTGTGATTTATGTCATAGAGTGTTTTACCTATGTTTTCCTCTAAGAGTTTGATAGTTTCTGGCCTTACATTTAGGTCTTTAATCCATTTTGAGCTTATTTTTGTGTATGGTGTTAGGGAATGATCTAATCTCATACTTTTACATGTCCCTGTCCAGTTTTCCCAGCACCACTTATTGAAGAGGCTGTCCTTTCTCCACTGTACATTCCTGCCTCCTTTATCAAAGATAAGTTGGCCATATGTGCGTGGGTTTATCTCTGGGCTTTCTATCCTGATCCACTGATCTATCTTTCTGCTTTTATGCCAGTACCACACTGTCTTAATTACTGTAGCTTTGTAGTATAGTCTGAAGTCAGGCAGCCTGATTCCTCCAGCTCCGTTTTTCGTTCTCAAGATTGCTTTGGCTATTCGGGGTCTTTTGTTTTTCCAAACAAATTTTGAAATTTTTTGTTCTACTTCTGTGAAAAATGCCAGTGGTAGTTTGATAGGGATTGCATTGAATCTGTAGATTGCTTTGGGTAGTAGAGTCATTTTCACAATATTGATTCTTCCAATCCAGGAGCATGGTATATCTCTCCATCTATTTGTATCCTCTTTAATTTCTTTCATCAGTGTCTTATAATTTTCTGCATAAAGGTCTTTTGTCTCCTTAGGTAGGTTTATTCCTAGATATTTTATTCTTTTTGTTGCAATGGTAAATGGGAGTGTTTTCTTGATTTCATTTTCAGATTTTTCATCATTAGTGTACAGGAATGCCAGAGATTTCTGTGCATTAATTTTGTATCCTGCTACTTTACCAAATTCATTGATTAGCTCTAGTAGTTTTTCGGTAGCATCTTTAGGATTCTCTATGTATAGTATCATGTCATCTGCAAACAGTGACAGCTTTACTTCTTCTTTTCCAATTTGGATTCCTTTTATTTCCTTTTCTTCTCTGATTGCTGTGGCTAAAACTTCCAAAACTAGGTTGAATAAGAGTGGTGAGAGTGGGCAGCCTTGTCTTGTTCCTGATCTTAGTGGAAATGGTTTCAGTTTTTCACCATTGAGGACAATATTGGCTGTGGGTTTGTCATATATGGCCTTTATTATGTTGAGCAAAGTTCCCTCTATGCCTACTTTCTGCAGGGTTTTTATCATAAATGGGTGTTGAATTTTGTCAAAAGCTTTCTCTGCATCTATTGAGATGATCATATGGTTTTTCTCCTTCAACTTGTTAATATGGTGTATCACATTGATTGATTTGCGTATATTGAAGAATCCTTGCATTCCTGGAATAAACCCCACTTGATCATGGTGTATGATCCTTTTAATGTGCTGTTGGATTCTGTTTGCTAGTATTTTGTTGAGGATTTTTGCATCTATGTTCATCAGTGATATTGGCCTGTAGTTTTCTTTCTTTGTGACATCCTTGCCTGGTTTTGGTATCAAGGTGATGGTGGCCTCGTAGAATGAGTTTGGGAGTGTTCCTTCCTCTGATATTGTTTGGAAGAGTTTGAGAAGGATGGGCGTTAGCTCTTCTCTAAATGTTTGATAGAATTCGCCTGTGAAGCCATCTGGTCCTGGGCTTTTGTTTGATGGAAGATTTTTAATCACAGTTTCAATTTCAGTGCTTGTGATTGGTCTATTCATATTTTCTATTTCTTCCTGAGTCAGTCTTGGTAGGTTGTGCATTTCTAAGAATTTGTCCATTTCTTCCAGGTTGTCCATTTTATTGGCATAGAGTTGCTTATAGTAATCTCTCATGATCTTTTGTATTTCTGCAGTGTCAGTTGTTACTTCTCCTTTTTCATTTCTAATTCTATTGATTAGAGTCTTCTCCCTTCTTTTCTTGATGAGTCTGGCTAATGGTTTGTCAATTTTGTTTATCTTCTCAAAGAACCAGCTTTTAGTTTGGTTGATCTTTGCTATTGTTTCCTTCATTTCTTTTTCATTTATTTCTGATCTGATCTTTATGATTTCTTTCCTTCTGCTAACTTTGGGGGTTTTTTGTTCTTCTTTCTCTAATTGCTTTAGGTGCAGGGTCAGGTTGTTTACTCGAAATGTTTCCTGTTTCTTAAGGTGGGATTGTATTGCTATAAACTTCCCCCTTAGAACTGCTTTTGCTGCGTCCCATAGGTTTTGGGTCGTTGTGTCTCCATTGTCATTTGTTTCTAGGTATTTTTTAATTTCCTCTTTGATTTCTTCAGTGATCACTTCGTTATTGAGTAGTGTATTGTTTAGCCTCCATGTGTTTGTATTTTTTACAGATCTTTTCCTGTAATTGATGTCTAGTCTCATAGCATTGTGGTCGGAAAAGATACTTGATACAATTTCAATTTTCTTAAATTTACCAAGGCTTGACTTGTGACCCAAGATATGATCTATCCTGGAGAATGTTCCATGAGCACTTGAGAAAAATGTGTATTCGGTTGTTTTTGGATGGAATGTCCTATAAATATCAACTAAGTCCATCTTGTTTAATGTATCATTTAAAGCTTGTGTTTCCTTATTTATTTTCATTTTGGATGATCTGTCCATTGGTGAAAGTGGGGTGTTAAAGTCCCCTACTATGATTGTGTTACTGTCGATTTCCCCTTTTATGGCTGTTAGTATTTGCCTTATGTATTGAGGTGCTCCTATGTTGGGTGCATAAATATTTACAATTGTTATATCTTCTTCTTGGATCGATCCCTTTATCGTTATGTAGTGTCCTTCTTTGTCTCTTCTAATAGTCTTTATTTTAAAGTCTATTTTGTCTGATATAAGAATTTCTACTCCAGCTTTCTTTTGATTTCCATTTGCATGGAATATCTTTTTCCATCCCCTTACTTTCAATCTGTATGTGTCTCTAGGTCTGAAGTGGGTCTCTTGTAGACAGCATATATATGGGTCTTGTTTTTGTATCCATTCAGCCACTCTGTGTCTTTTGGTGGGAGCATTTAGTCCATTTACATTTAAGGTAATTATTGATATGTATGTTTCTATTCCCATTTCCTTAATTGCTTTGGGTTCGTTATTGTAGGTATATTCCTTCTGTTGTGTTTCTTGCCTAGAGAAGTTCCTTTAGCATTTGTTGTAAAGCTGGTTTGGTGGTGCTGAACTCTCTCAGCTTTTGCTTGTCTGTAAACGTTTTAATTTCTCCATCAAATCTGAATGAGATCCTTGCTGGGTAGAGTAATCTTGGTTGCAGGTTTCTCTCCTTCATCACTTTAATTATGTCCTGCCACTCCCTTCTGGCTTGTAGAGTTTCTGCTGAGAGATCAGCTGTTAACCTGATGGGGATTCCCTTGTGTGTTATTTGTTGTTTTTCCCTTGCTGCTTTTAATATGATTTCTTTGTGTTTAATTTTTGACAGTTTGATTAATATGTGTCTTGGCGTATTTCTCCTTGGATTTATTCTGTATGGGACTCTCTGTGCCTCCTGGACTTGATTAACTATTTCCTTTCCCATATTAGGGAAGTTTTCAGCTATAATCTCTTCAAATATTTTCTCAGTCCCTTTCTTTTTCTCTTCTTCTTCTGGAACCCCTATAATTCGAATGTTGGTGCATTTAATGTTGTCCCAGAGGTCTCTGAGACTGTCCTCTATTCTTTTCATTCTTTTTTCTTTATTTTGCTCTGCATCAGTTATTTCCACTATTTTATCTTCCACCTCACTTATCCGTTCTTCTGCCTCAGTTATTCTGCTATTGATCCCATCTAGAGTATTTTTCATTTCATTTATTGTGTTTTTAATTGATGCTTGATTCATCTTTAGTTCTTCTAGGTCCTTGTTAACTGTTTCTTGCATTTTGTCTATCTTATTTCCGAGATTTTGGATCATCTTTACTATCATTATTCTGAATTCTTTTTCAGGTAGACTGCCTATTACCTCTTCATTTGTTAGGTCTGGTAGGTTTTTATCTTGCTCCTTCACCTGCTGTGTGTTTTTCTGCTTTCTCATTTTGCTTATGTTACTGTGTTTGGGGTCTCCTTTTTGCAGGCTGCAGATTCGTAGTTCCCGTTGTTTTTGGTATCTGTCCCCCGTGGCTAAGGTTGTTTCAGTAGGTTGTGTAGGCTTCCTGGTGGGGGGGACTAATGCCTGTGTTCTGGTGGTTGATGCTCGATCTTGTCTTTCTGGTGGACAGGTCCACGTCTGGTGGTGTGTTTTGGGGTGCCTGTGGCCTTATTATGTTTTTAGGTCGTCTCTCTGCTAATGGGTGGGGTTGTGTTCCTGCCTTGCTAGTTGCTTGGCATAGGGTGACCAGCACTGTAGTTTGCTGGTCGTTGACTGAAGCTGGGTGCTGGTGTTGAGATGGAGATCCCTGGGAGATTTTCGCTGCTTGATATTATGTGGAGCTGGGAGGTCTCTTGTGGACCCGTGTCCTGAGGTTGGCTCCCCCACTTCAGAGGCACAGCACTGACTCCTGGCTGCAGCACCACGAGCCTTTCATCCACCCGGCTCAGAATAACAGTGAGAAAAAGTAGAAAGAAAGAATTAGTAGAAGAAAGAAAGAGAGAGGGAAAGAAAGGAAGAAGGGAGGAAAGGAAGGAAGAAAGAAAGAAAGGAGGGAGGGAGGGAGGATGGAAAGAAGGAAAGAAAGGAGGGAGGGAGGGAGGAATGAAAGCAAAAGGAAGAGTGAATGGAAGAAGGGAGGGAGGGAGGGAGGAAGGGAAGAAAGAAAGAAAGACAGGAGGGAGGGAGGGAGGAAGGAAAGAAAAAGAAAGTGGAAAGAAGAAGGGTGGGAGGGAGGGAGGGAGGAAAGAAAAAGAAAGAAGGAAAGGAGGAGCGGAGGGAGGGAGGGAGGAAGGGAAGGTAGGAAAAAAAGAAAGAGCAGGTAAAGTAAAATAGAATAAAGTATGAAATATAGTAGCGTTATTAAAATTAAAAAGTAATTATTGAAAAAAAAAACACGGACCGATAGAACCCTGGGACATATGGTGGAAGCAAAGCTATACAGAGAGAATCTTACGCAGAAGATTACACATACACATTCACAAAAAGAGAGCAGGGGGAAAAATCAAAAATCTTGCTCTCCAAGTCCACCTCCTCGATTTGGGATAATTCGTTGTAAAAAGAGGAAAAGGGCGAGAAGTCTGAAATCTTGCTAAGTCCACCTCCTTAATTTGGGATAATTCGCTGTAAAAAGGGGGGAAAGTCTTAAATCTTGTCCTCAAAGTCCACTTCCTCAATTTGGGATGATTCGCTGTCCATTCATACACTCCACAGACGCAGGGCACATCAAATGGACCGTGGAGCTTTAATCCACTGCCTCCGAGGCTACACAGAGAGATTTCCCTGTTTCTGCTCTCACAACTCCCGGGTCTCAGCCTTGGACCTGGCCCCGCCTCTGCGCGTAGGTCGCCGGAGGGCGTCCATTCTTCGCTCAGACAGGACGGGTTTAAAGGAGCCGCTGATTCGGGGGCTCTGGCTCACTCAGGCAGAGGGGAGGGAGGGGAATGCCCTCTCCTCGCGCACCAGGCAACAAAAGGGAAAAAAGTCTCTTGCCTCTCCGGTAGCTCCAGACCCTTTCCCCGGACTCCCTCCGGGCTAGCACTAACCCCTTCAGGCTCTCTTCCTGCCGCCAGCCCCAGTCCTCTTCCTGCCGCCAGCCCCAGACCTCTCCCTGTGCTCCGACTCAAAATTAAATTTTAAAATTAAAAAAAATAAAATTTAAAAATAAAACAGAAAAAAGTTCTTCCCTTCACACAGATGTATTTATATGAATGAATTATTTCCATGCTTATATCAATAAATACATAAATGAGGAATAAAATCTAACTTGAACCAAAAAAGGAAAAAAATCCTGAACCCACCAGTTATACAGAGGGAAACCCTATCAGGGCACTTGCTCCAGCAGTAAACAATTCTGAAATTGGTCAGAGGTGGGGAATCATCTCCCATACAGCCAGCAGCCCACCCCCCAAGCAAGGAGGGTCCTCATTGCAAAGCTGGGGGACCAAGCCAAGGCATCTGTGAGTAAACGTGAGCTGAGCCCCAGTCCTGCTGCAACTGAACTCTTCCCACCCTTTCCAGTTAAACCACCTGAATATGTAGAAGAACTTGCAAGCCTAGAGGAAGGCCTGTGGAGCCACACCAGCGACAGCACACAGGCCGACTTGGTGCCTGCAGGCCAGTCAGGATGGTCCTGGCCCCAGATGCTCTTCTGGAAGCTTTCCATTTCCCTGCCTGAGATACCCCTCCTGCCACGGCCCCCACAGCTTTTTTACTTCCTCACCTCTGCCTGCGGAGAAATTCCAGCGGCAGGTATAGGTGACACATCCTCTTCTTTAGCAGGTGGCAGCCTGGCAACTCCTGCAGAAAGTCCAGCAGAGCCCCACTCACACTGGGCCACCCACAAAGCCACGGCCCCTCACTCCCTCCCACCAGCACAGCCCGGGCACTGCCTACGGGGCAGAGAATATGGCGTCAGTCACAGCTACAAGGGCTGTCGCTCACTGGAGAGCTGTTTATATTGCCCTCAACCCAGGCACACCTGTGGAGGGCTGGCAGGCAGTTTCAGGCTGCCAAAATCAGCCAATCCTCACCCCTCAGGGGCTCACAGTTGCAGAAAATGAAACTTGCTAAACGGGCCAGGCCCTAGGAACAGGTGTGGGCTCTTGAGAGTCAGGATAGACAAGGGGCTGCAGCTGCGGCTTGTTTTCTTATCATTTTATCTGGTCCATGAGTGGAAAACAACTTCAAGAAGACCCTATCCTAATGAGAGGAACCCAGGAGTCAGGGAGAGGAGTGATGATGGGTGGAGACAGAGGCCTGGTGCCCTGGCTGCAGTGGAAGTGTCTGGAAGACCAGGCAGAAAGAGCCTGCAGAGAGTGATAGCCATGGTCACAGACCTGTCAGAGCTGCTGTTTGTTAGTTCAAGTCCTGCTCTGAGGTATTCTGTGTCAGCTGTGAGCGACAGGTGAGCTGGGGGTTCTCTGCAAGGTGGGCTATGTGCACAGTTCCTGTGTGTCCAGCCCTGCTGGGGTACCTGCCCAGGGGAGCTCCGTATCCTGGGAAGGGCCTGAGTAGGAGAGCCCCATGGGCTTCTGGGTAGCTGCAGAGGTGAGCTCCATACCCTGGGAGGGACTTGACCACGAGAGCCCCGTGGGCTGTGGGGTAGGGGTGCAGCACAGGTGAGCTCCATATCCTGGGATTGGCCTGACCACGAGAGCCCCATGGGCTGCTGGAGACCTGGTAAAGGATATCAGGACAGTCAGTGAAGCCACCGAGGATATACATCCAGTAGCTCCTATTTCCTACTCCCTGCTGGCCATTCTACCTTCCACCAGGCCATGGCATTCTGTATTAGACTTCAATGATGCCTTCTTCTGTATTCCCTTCATCTCAGAGTCACAAGAATTTTTGGCTTGTGAGTGGCAGGACACAACATGCAGCAAAAGCAATAATGCTGGGCCGTCCTGCCCCAATGGTTCAAAAATCCCCACACCATCATTGGGGAAATGTCCTCTAAAGACCTAAAAGTTCAACCTCTGTAAAAGGGAACCCTCCTTCAATATGCAGATGACATTCTGATCGCCAGGCCTACTAAAGACGCCTCTGAAATACCTAGCCAAGAAAGGATAGAAGGTGTCCAAGAAAAACGCTCAAATATCCCAGGCTAAGGTGACATGCCTGGGCTTCATTCTCACAGATATTCGGAGAAACGCATCCCAGGATAGGGAAGAAGCCATTTGCAGCCTTACCTCTTCTAAAACTAGAAGACAGCTTAGGGGTTGCTGGGGAGGCCAAGGTTTTCTGCATCTGGATCCCTAACTACAGTGTAATAGCTGGGCCTCTACATGAAACACTGACACGAAAAGATGATGATCCTTTTGAATAGAATCCAGAAGCAGCCTTTCAAGAATGGAAAGAGCAGTCAATACAGACCCTTGCCCAGGAACTCCCTAATTTAGCTAAACCCTTTGACCTTTACATACCCGGTCAAAGGTTAATCGCCCTTGGAGCCTTAGTGCAAAAACTGGGACCACTTGAAATGGAGCAACACAAGAATGCCCTTCAGGTATGATAAACTATGGTCACCAAGGACTTTGCCCACCGACTCATCAGGCCAGGATACAGGGGTATCTAAAAAGCTGGAAATCAGCAGCCCGCAAGGCCAGCTCCCTCCTAAGGGAAAAGGACCCCACGTGGTGATCCTAACCACCCATCATGCCCTGAAGTTGCAGGGGTCGCTCTGTGGACACACTGACCTCGAGTGAGGATGCCCTCCAACTCCAACCTCCAGAGAGATAAACGGGGGCAACGGGCCCCCAAGATGACTCGTGTGACCATCACTTGACCTGGAGTTTCTCTCAGAAAACGACAAGACTGTGCCCCGAAAGAGCAGACTACTGCTTGCAGGACTTACTGCACCCAGAGGGGAGCTAATAAGCTTGGTGGGGGAAACGTATATCACGCTTTCACCATAGAAATCCCTACAGACACCGCGGTGATGGTGGCCAATATGACCGGCTGGACTGCTGGCTACTTCTAAAGGCCGTTGACTCAGTGGACGTCATGGTCCTGGATCACCACTGACCCTGGACTGTCTGGGAGTTGCGCGGGCAGGGCTCTGACACATGGTGCTGTTTGTACATTAATTCAGGGACCTAATTAAAGAAAGCACAGACTACTGGTCAGAGCATCTAGTCTGGCAAAAACTGTCAGCCTAAGGTCGCCGAACATATGTGGGGTGGGCTGAAACCTGTCACCACAGCATCTCTGCGCCTCTCTTTCCTGGACCCTTAAAGGTCATTAGAATCTGTAACACTTCCAATGCTGGTGCTCAGGCGGACGAGAAGTGAGGCAGGAGGCCTTGGGACAATCAACCTCACCAGGAGGCTGGTGGGGAGACGTTTTGCCCCTCCCCCCATGTATCAGGGCTCCCACCACAGCATGAAGCAGTTACAAAAGAGGGGTCTGCACCCTCAACACCCCAAGAATAAGGAACAGAACAAAAAGCAGAGGAGGTGTTCGTCTCCAGCAACGTTCATTAAAAATTGCTGGGAGATAAAAAGAGAATCTGGGCAATTAAATAAAGTCTAACCTGTTTTTCCTTTGTGCTTTGTCTAATTTCACGTGCTCCTAGGGTTCCGCATGCAGAGGTCCCACACCCGGCACTTCAGACCCGATTTCCTAGTGCAGAATGGCTGGGTCGACACCTCAGCTAGCGGGGTCCCATGCAGACTCCGCGGCATAGAGCCTGAGCTGCAGCCAACGCAGCCCTCGAGAGCTCCATCCCCTCCCTCCCACTGACGCTGCCGGGGACCCTACACAGCAGCCCAGCCCACAGCCCATGGGGGAGTGCACGCTCTCACCTCTCCATTCTGTTTTCAAAATAATGTTTCCTTTGCTTCTGAACCAAACTCAGTCTTGATCTGTTGGCTCCAATGACACTGGGCACGGGGACTCCTGTTGGGGTCCACTCTGGAGGATCAGTAACAGAAATTGAGAACATTGTAACTTCAATGAACAGATGTGTGAGCCAAACTGTAGTTAACATAGAGCAGTGTATAATGCTCGGGTAAAATAAGATGTTTCTAAGACTTACATTTGATATTTCCATCACTTTCCTATAAGCAAGTTCAGTGAAGACGTCTGTCTTATTTGTCAGGTCAACATTAGAGAAATGAAGTGATTTATTTCCATGGATGTACATCGAATACTCTTGGCTGAAGCTTCAATCTTGTTTTGAATGCTTTTCCATTGAAAATGATACCTCTCTTTCAGCTCCCCCGTTTCTGAGAAGTATAAAACCTTATAATTTATTATTACCAAAGGGGAAAGGTAGGAGAAGGGATAAATTAAAAGTTTGGGATTAACACATACACACTGCTATGTATAAAATAGAACATCAACAAGGAACTACTGTATAGCACAGGGAACTACACTGAATATTTTGCAATAACCTATAAGGGGAAATAATCTGAAAAAGAATAGATATTTTTATTGACATCATCTATCAATGACAGATAAAATGTAACCTAAGCAAGGCCGATGGTGAGCGCTTCTGACCCTGAAGATTTCAGTCATCTAAAGTTTGGGCTCTGCCTATTTCCCAAGGCCCTTAAAGGACATACGTGTAACCGTAGCTTAAAAATTCCCCAGTTTGGGGTTCGGGGAGGCACTGATTTGGAAAAATCCCTGGTGTTCTCCTTACATGCACGGGACCCTTCCTACAGCTAAAACATGCCTGTCACACCTAGAGGATGGTACACCGTTTGATCGGAAAGAGTTTGGAAAAGGCACCTCATCTCCTCATCGCCTGGTGCTCGGGTTCAACCCTCCAGCATCTTTCCTAACAATCTCCTCACTTGGGGATATCAGCACCGTCAACATCCTGTTGCACACAGTTTGGAATTTGTCCAGAGGATGAAGCGGAAGGATGAGAAAAATTTAGAGACAAGTCTTAGGTGTTCGGACAGGCACATGCCACTCTAATTTCCAATCCAGAAGACAAATTCATCAAAGGCTAGAATTGCCCATGGAAACAGAATAGGGCTAGAGGAAATCCCGCTGTTTTGTGTCCAGTTTCCAAAAACACAAGTTGAAAAATGGAACTCAGGGGCACTAAAATTCATGAAACTGCAGAGTTGAAAATATCTATCGTCGAAAAATGTCTTGAGGTAAGTCACAGAAAAGGACTTGTAAGCAAGGGAGAGTGGCAGGAAACAGATTTGAAGAGGTAGAAAGGACTCCCCATTAAAGCACAAGAAAAGGGGCTGAACATCGCCAATGATGCAGTTGGCCAAAAAGGGTGTATGCATTTTTTCTGAATATATTCAAGTAAAGGCCATACACACTTTTTATCCAACCAAACAGGTGGGCACTGGAAATCAATATCACAAAATGTATCACTTCACATCAGTCAGAAGGGCCATCCACATAAAGTGTAAACACCAGAAATGCAGGACAGGGCGAGGAGAAAAGGGAGCCCTGTGAGGCTGATAGTGGAAATGTAATTTGCCAACGGCCACTCTGGAGAAGTGTATTGTGTTTGCTAAAACATCTAAAAAATGAGCTACAGAGCATAGGGCACTTGCACTCATGGGCGTGTACCTTGGGAAAAACAAAAATCGACAGAAAACAGGCACCCGAACGTTTACCACCTCTCTGTTAAAAAGGGCCTCAACTTGGATATAACCTAAATGTCCCTGGAAGGATAAAATGGATAAAAGAGATGGGGTACTTATGTAGAGTGGAATATTACTCATCCAGAAATCAATGAAATAAGGCCAGTTGTAACAACTCTGGAGGAGTTACATACGATCATTCTAAGTGACATATGTCAGAAAGAAAAAGACACATATCATAAGATGTCACTTAAAGGTGGAATCAAAAATGGCTACACATGAAATAAATTACAAAACAGAAACATAGTCAAATATGTAGAAAATAGACATAAGGCTGTTAAATGGGAAAGGTGGGGAATGGTGAGGTATTATCCAGGAGGTTGAAATTAGCAAAGATACCATTCCAAGTACCAAATTGAATAACTGACAAGGCCTACACGGTACCTCAAAGAACTGCACTCAGCCCACTCAAGTCACTGGAAAATAATACATATGACTGGTAAGCATCTGAAAAAGAAGTTATTGTTGTCTCACAGTACATGAATCAAGTGGATGTACAGCAGCAAAAAACAGAGCTTTGAAAATCAGCTGTAACCAGTATAAAAATAAATTTAAAACTATTTATAAAAACAGTGAGACAGACAAAAATTCTTACAACTTTTGTTGAAGGGCTACGATGTAACATGGATTGAACACATGTAGACCCACAGCAGGATGATTATATAAGGCTGGAAGCTATGCACGCTAAGAGATGTTAGAGAGGCTGGGTGAGGAAATGCAGACCTTTTAAAGTAATACTGCCTGGTACCCATTCCATGGGTCCCAAATCTGCAGGTTCAAGGGAATCTTCTGACAGCGAAAACATGCCTGGGAAACCGAGATGAATGTACACCGTGTGCTCAGGAAAGGTGTCTAAAATGCACCTCATTTTTGATCTCCTGGTGCTGGGGTTCGCCATTCCAGCCACATTACTAACAATCTCCCCACTTGGAGAATCAGCACCTTTAACCTCCTGTTTCACACAGTTTGCAATTTGTGCAGAGGATAAATGGGAAGAGGGGGAACCAATGAGAGATGAGCTGTAGGACTTTTGACAGGCACATGTCACTCTAATTTCCCATTAGGAAGAAGAATTAACCAAAGGCTCAGCCTGCCTCCCCAGAACCAGAATAGGGCCAGAAGTAATCCAATGGTTTGGCGGCCAGCTCACAAAAAAAGCGAGTTGCAAAATGGAGCTCAGGAGCAGACAATTCAAAGACCTGCAATGATATAAATGATAACCAACGTCCAAAAATATATTCAGGTAAGGCAACGAAGAGGATTTGAATGAGAGGCAGAATTGCAGGAAACAGATTTCAAAAGGTAGATTGTACTCACATTTAAAGCATATGAAAAGCAGCAGAATTTCTAAAATGATGCGGTTGGGCAAAAGGGTGTATGCGTTTTTTTCGTGAATATCTTCAGGAAAAAAACACATGCAGAGTTTTTGGCCAACCAAGCAAGACGGAAATGCAAATCCGCACAACAAAGAAGTCTCAATTTCCACTGCTCAGAAAGGCCATCCAAAAAATGTGTACAAACCAGAAATGCAGGAGAGGCCATGGAAAACAGGGAGCCTAGTCACGCTGATGGGTGGGGTATAAATATCCAAGAGCCACTCTGAAGAAGTGTATGCTGTTTTTAAAACATCTAAAATACAAAGCCCCGGAGCAAGGGGACTTCAACTCATGGACATATAACTTGGGAAGACTAAATGTCAATAAGACACAGGCACCCCAAAGTTTAGGGCTGCTCTGCATACAAGAACCTCAACTTTGGTACACCTAAAATATCCCAGGAAAAAGAGAAATGCATAAAGAACTTGTGGTAATTTTGTACAATGGAATATCACTCAGACGTGAAATCAATGTATATAAGGCCAGTAGCAGCATAATGAGTGGATTTAGGTATGATGATTTTAAGGGAAATTAGTCACACAGAAAAAGAATCTTATCATAAGATATGACTTATAGAGGGAATGTCAATATCACAACACATGAACTGAATTAGGAAAGAGAACAGAGTCTCACATTTAGCAAAAATCTCTTATGCCTGCTTCAGGGGAAAGGAGAGGTGGGGTGATGCATAAAACCAGAGTTTGATATTAGCACAGGTACCATTCCATAAACCAAATACAGAATAGACAAGACCTACACCTTCCTCAGTGAACGGGACTCAACACCCCTATGCCCCACAGAGGAATATATCTGACTACTAAGAATCTTAAAACCTATGTATTGATATGTCTCCGTAAGGGAATCAATTGTGTCTAGACTGGCATAAACACGTCAGTGAAAATCAGCTCAACCCCATTATAAATATGAATTTCAAACAAACCCCAAAAAACAGCGAAATTCTTACACAATTCCTTCAGGGGTTCTGATGAAACCTGGAATGACCCTATCTGCAAAGACAGCTGGATGAGACATAAGGCTGGACACTTGGGACTGAGAGGACTGGTGAGATTGGGAGAGAAAATGCAGACATTTTAAAGTAGTAATGCATGCCACCATTCCATGTGTCCCAAATCTCCAGGTAGAAGGGAATATCACTACAATTATAACATGTATGGGAAACCTAGAAAATGGACACCCTGTGATGGCGAAAGGTTTCTAAAACTCTCCTAATTTTTCCTCTCCTTGTGCTCCACTTTGGCATTCCAACTGCTTTACTATCAATCTCCCAACTTAGGAGAGTCAGCCCCTATAACCTCCTGGCTTGCACAGTTTGCTAATTGTGCAGAGGATGAAAGGGAAGAGGGAGAACCAATCAGAGAGTAGATGTAGGCATTTGGACGGGCACATGTCACTCTAATTTCCCGGCAGGAAGAAGAATTAACCAAAGCCTCAGCCACCCACAGGGAACCAATATAGCCACCACTGGAACCAGTATAGGTCCTGAAGCAAAATTGTGGATTTGCGGCCAGCTCACAAAGATGGGATTTGAAAATTGGAGCTCAGGGGCACAGCAATTCACAAACCTGCAGACTTATAAAGTACTACTCTCTTCCAAAAATCTGTTGAGGGAAGGCAATGAAGCGGCCTTGAAAATGAGCCAGAATTGCACAAAACATATTTCAAGAGGTAAATTGGAATCGCCTTTAAAGCACAGGAAGAGCATCCCAAATTGGACAGAGATGCACTTGGCCAAAAAGGGCGTATGCCTTTTCTCCTGAATATATTCAGAAGAAAACGCATACACCCTTTTTGGCCAATCAAGCAAGCGCGCAATACAAATCCACACTACAAAGAATTGTCACTTACCACCGGTCAAAAGGGACATCCGAATATCTGTAAAAACCAGAAAGGCAAGAGAGAGATGGCAAGGGCATGAAGTAATGTGATTCCAATGGTCATGGAGGATTGTGATGACAAGCGCATGGAGAATTGTGATGAGAAGATTATGTACCATTTTGTTGACAAAGGCAAGGAGCATTATGATGACAAGGTTCATGGAGCACTGTGATGACAAGCATCATGGAGCATAGTGATTACAGGGTTCATGGAGCATTGGGATGACAAGCGCATGGATCATTGTGATGACAATGGTCATGGAGCATTTTAATGACAAGAGTCCCGGATCATTGTGTTGTCAGGGTTCATGGAGCGTTGTGATGACAGTGGTCATGGAGCATTGTGATGACAGGGGTCATGGCCCATTGTGATGAGAAGGTCATGGAGCATTGGGCTGAAAATATCCATGGAGTACTGTGATGACAGGGGTCATGGAGCATTGTGATGACAAGGTACTGGAGCAATGTGATGAGAAGACCATGGAGCCTTGTGATGACAAGTCTCATGGAGCATTCTGATGAAAAGTGCCATGGAGCATTGTGATTACAGGGGTCTTGGAGCATTGTGATGACAAGGGTCATGGAGCATTGGGATGAGAAGGCCATGGAGCATTCTGATGACATGCGTCATGGACCTTTGTGATGACAAGGGCATGGAGCATTGTGATTACAGCGGTCTTGGAGCACTGTGATGAAAAGGGCATGGATCATTGTGATGAAAAAGGCATGGAGCCTTGTCATGACAGGGTTCAAGGAGCAAACTGACAACAAGTGTCAGGGAGCATTGTGATGACAAGGGTATTGAGTATTGTGATGACAAAGATCATGGAGCATTGTGATGAGAAGACCATGGATAATTGTGATGACGAGCGTCATGGGGCGTTGTGATGATAAGTGTTATGGAACATATTGATCACAAGGATTTGGAGCATTGTGATGACAGAGGTCATGGAGCATTTTGGTTTCATTGTGATGACAATAGCCTGAAGCATTATGATGATGGGCATGGTGCATTGTGATGACAGGGTTCATGGAGCATTGAGATGAAAAGGGGCATGGAGCATTGCGATTACAGGAGTCTTGGAGCATTGTGATGACAAAGGCATGGAACATCGTGAATGAGAAGGCCATGGAGCATTCTGTTGACATGCGTCATGGAGCTTTGTGATGACAAGGGCATGGAGCATTGTGATGACAAGGGTCATGGAGTCTTGTGATGACAAGGCTGTGGAACATTGTGATGGCAGGGGTCATGGAGCATTGTTATGACAGGGGTAATGGAGCATTGTGATGACAAGGGCATGGAGCATTGGTCTGAAAAGTTTCATGGATTATTGTGATGAGAGGGGGCAAGGAGCATTGTGATTACAAGGGCATGGAACACTGTGATACATGGGTCATGGAGGATTGTAATGAGAAGCGCATGGAGCATTGTGATAAGGATGGCATCGAGCATTGTGATGAAAAGCATCATGGAGCCTGTGATGACAAGGGCATGGAACAATGTGATGAGAGGGTTCATGGAGCATTGTGATGACAATGGCATGCAGCATTGTGATGACAAGGGTCATTGAGGTTTTTGATGACAAAGGTCATGGAGCATTTTGATGACAAGGGTGTGGTGCATTCTGTTGTGAAAGGCAGGGAGCACTGTGATGACAGGGGTTATGGAACATTGTGATGTCAGGGGAATGGAGCATTGTGATGATAAAGGCATGTAGCATTGTTGTGTCAAGGGTCATGGAATATTGTGATGACAGGGGTGAGGGAGTATTGTGTTGACTAGTGATGGAACATTGTGATATCAGTGGTGAGAGAGCATTTTGATGAGAAGTGCATGGAGCAGTGTGATGACAAGGTTTATGGAGCATTGTGATGACAAAGATGTGGAGCATTGTGATGACAAGTGCATGGCACATTGTGATGCCATGGGTCATGGAGTATTGTGCTAACAAAGGCATTGAGCATTGGGAGGACAAGGGTCACCGAGCATTGTGATGAAATGTTCATGGAGCGCTGTGGTGACAAAGGTCACAGAGCCTTGTGATGACGAGGGCATGGACCATTGTGATGACAAATGTCATGAAGCACTGTGATGACTGGAGTCACGGAGCATTGTGATGACAGGGGTCATAGAGCATTGTGATGAAAGGGCATGGAGCATTGTGATGACAGGGGCATGTTGCATTGGTTTGACAAGTTTCAGGGATTATTGTGATGACAGTGGGCATGGCACATTGTGATGACAAGGGCATGGAGCATTGTGATGAGAAGGTCATGGAGTATTGTGAAGAAGGGTGTCAGGGAGCATTGTGATGACATATGTCATGGTCCATTGCGATGAGAATGGAATGGAGCATTGTGATGCCAAGTGTCATGGAGGACTGTGATGACAAAGGTAATGGAGCATTTTGATGACAAGCGCTTGGGGCATTGTGATGACAAGGGTCATGGAGCATTGTGATAACAAGGGCCATTGAGAATTTTGATGACATGTTCATGAAGCATTGTGATGACAATCACTTGGAGCTTGCTGTGACAGGGATCATGGAGCATTGCGATGAAAAGTGCATAGAGAATTGTGATGACAAAGCATGTAACACTGTGATGAAAAGCATCATGGAGCACAGTGCTGCCAAGAACGTGGAGAATTGTGATGACAGGGGACATGGAGCATTGTGATGACCAGGGCATGGAGTATTGTGATGGCAAGACCGTGGAGCATTGTGATGAGAAGACCATGGATAATTGTGATGATGAGCATCATGGAGCACTGTAATGACAAGGGGTATGGAGCATTGTGATGACAGGGGTCATGGAGCATTGTGATGACAAGGTTCATGGAGCATTCTGATGACAAGCTTGTGGAGTATTTTGATGACAATGACATGGAGCATTTTGATGAAAATGGCATGGGGCATTGTGATGAAAAAGACATGGAGCCTTTTCATGACAGTTTTCAGGCAGCATTCTGACGACAAGTGTCAGGGAGCATTGTGATGACAAAGGTCATGGAGAATTGTGACGACAAGGGCATGGAGTATTGTGATGACAAGCACATGGAGCTTGCTATGATGGGGTCAAGGAGCTTTGCGATGACAAGTGCATAGAGAATTGTGATGACAAAGCATGTAACACTGTGATGAGAAGTGTCATGGAGCATAGTGATGCCAAGATCGTGGAGAATTGTGATGACAGGGAACATGGAGCATTGTGATGACCAGGGCAAGGAGCATTGCGATGGCAAGATCGTGGAGCATTGTGATGAGAAGACCATGGATAATTGTGATGACGAGGGTCATGGAGCACTGTAATGACAAGGGGTATAGAGCATTGTGATGACAGTGGTCATGTAGCATTGTGATGACCGGGGACATGGAGCATCGTGATGCCCAAGGCATGGAGCACTGTGATGGCAAGACCGTGGAGCATTGTGATGAGGAGACCATGGATAATTGTGATGAGGAACGTCATGGAGCACTCTAATGACAAGTGGTATGGAGCCTTGTGATGACAGGGGTCATGGAGCATTGTTATGACAGTGGTCATGGAGCATTGTGATGACAAGTGTCATGGAGCATTTTGATGACAAAGGCGTGGAGCACTGTGATGAGAAGACCATGGACAATTGTGATTACGAGTGTCATGGAGCACTGTAATGACATGCAGTATGGAGCATTGTGATGACAGGGGTCATGGAGCATTGTGATGACTGGGGACATGGAGCATTGTGATGACCAGGGCATGGAGCATTGTGATGGCAAGACCGTGGAGCACTGTGATGAGAAGACCATGGATAATTGTGATGACGAACATCATGGAGCACTGTAATGACAAGGGGCATGGAGCATTGTGATGACAGGTGTCATGGAGCATTGTGATGACAGGGGTCATGGATCATTGAGATGACAAAGGTCACGGAGCATTCTGATGACAAGCTTGTGGAGTATTGTGATGACAATGGCATGAAGCATTCTGATGAAAAGGGCATGGATCATTGAGATGAAAAAGGCATGGAGACTTTTCATGACAGGGTTCAATGAGCATACTGATGACAAGTGTCAGGGAGCATTGTGATGACAAGTGTATTGAGAATTGTGATGACAAAGGTCATGGAGCATTGTGATGAGAATTCCATGGAGAATTGTGATGACCAGCGTCATGGGGCGTTGTGATGACAAGTGTTATGGAACATTGTGATCACAAGGGTTTGGAGCATTGTGATGAGAGAGGTCATGGAGAATTTTGATTTCATTGTGATGACAATAGCATGAAGCATTATGATGATGGGCATGGTGCATTGTGATGACAGGGTTCACGGAGCATTGAGATGCAAAGAGGCATTGATTATTGTAATAACAAGGTTCTTGGAGCATTGTGATGACAAGGGCATGGAGTATTGTGATGAGAAGGCCATGGAGAATTCTGATGACATGCGTCAGGGAGCTTTGTGATGACATGGGCATGGAGCATTGTGATTACAGGGGTCTTGGAGCATTGTGATGACAAGGGTCATGGAGTCTTGTGATGACAAGGCCGTAGAACATTGTGATGGCAGGGGTCATGGAGCATTGTTATGACAGGTGTAATGGAGCATTGAGATGACAAGGGCATGGAGCATTGGCATGAAAAGTTTCATGGATTATTGTGATGAGAGTGAGCACTGAGCATTGTGATGACAAGGGCACGGAACACAGTGATACATGTGTCATGGAGGATTGCAATGACAAGGGCATGGAGCATTGTGATGACAAGCGTCATGGAGCTTTGTGATGACAACGGCATGGAGCAATGTGATGAGAGGTTTCATGGAGCTTTGTGATGACAATGGCATGGAGCATTGTGATTCCAAGGGTCATGGAGCTTTGTGATGACATAGGCCATGGAGCATTTTGATGACAAGGGCGTGGTGCATTGTGATGAGAAGGGCAGGGAGCATTGTGATGACAGGGTCATGGAGCAATTGGATGAAAAGGGTCATGGAACATTTTGATGACAGTGTTTATGGAACATTGTGATGTTAGGGGTCATGGAGCATTGTGATGAAAAGGGTCATGGAGCATTGTGATGACAGGGGTTATGGAACATTGTGATGTCAGGGGTCATGGAGCATTGTGATGATAAGAGCATGTAGCATTGTTGTGACAAGGGTCATGGAACATTGGGATGACAGGGTGGAGGGAGTATTGTGTTGACTAGTGATGGAACATTGTGATATCAGTGGTGAGAGAGCATTTTGATGAGAGGTGCATGGAGCATTGTGATGACAAGGCTGTGGAGCATTGTGATGAGAAACGCAGGGCACATTGTGATGACATGGGTCATGGAACATTGTGTTGACAAACGCATGGAGCATTGTGATGACAAGGTTTATGGAGCATTGTGATGACAACGATGTGGAGCATTGTGATGACAAGCGCATGGCACATTTGATGCCATGTGTCATGGAGTAATGTGCTGACAAAGGCATGGAGCATTGTGATGACAAGGGTCACCGAGCATTGTGATAAAATGTTCATGGAGTGTTGTGGTCACAAAGGTTACAGAGCCTTGTGATGACGAGGGCATGGACCATTGTGATGACAAAGGTCATGAAGCATTGTGATGACTGGAGTCACGGAGCATTGTGATGACAGGGGTCATAGAGCATTGTGATGAAAGGGCATGGAGCATTGTGATGACAGGGGCATGTTGCATTGGTTTGACAAGTTTCAGGGATTATTGTGATGACAGTGGGCATGGCGCATTGTGATGACAAGGGCATGGAGCATTGTGATGAGAAGGTCATGGAGTATTGTGAAGAAGGGTGTCAGGGAGCATTGTGATGACATATGTCATGGTCTATTGAAAAGACAATGGAATGTAGCATTGTGATGCAAAGTGTCATGGAGGATTGTGATGACAAAGGTAATGGAGCATTTTGATGACAAGGGCTTGGAGCATTTTGATGACAAGGGTCATGGCGCATTGTGATAACAAGGGCCACTGAGAATTTTGATGACATGTTCATGAAGCATTGTGATGACAATCACATGGAGCTTGCTATGACAGGGGTCATGTAGCATTACAATGACAAGTGCATAGATAATTGTGATGACAAAACATGTAACACTGTGATGAGAAGTATCATGGAACATAGTGATGCCAAGAACGTGCAGAATTTTGAAGAGAAGACCATGGATAATTGTGATGACGAGCGTCATGGAGCACTGTAATAACAAGGGGTATGGAACATTGTGATGACAGGGGTCATGGAGGACTGTGATGACTGAGGACATGGAGCATCGTGATGACCAAGGCATGGAGCATTGTGATGGCAAGACCGTGGAGCATTATGATGAGAAGACCATGGATAATTGTGATGATGAGCGTCATGGAACACTGTAATGACAAGGGATATGGAGCATTTTGATGACAGGGGTCATGGAGCATTCTGAAGACAATGATCAGGGAGCATTCTGTTGACAAGCTTGTGGAGTATTGTGATGACAATGACATGGAGTGTTGTGATGAAAAGGGCATAGAGCATTCTTATGAAAAAGGCATGGAGCATTTTCATGACACTGTTCAAGGAGTATTCTGACAAGTGTCATGGAGCATTGTGATGACAAGTGTATTGAGAATTGTGATGACAAAGGTTATGGAGCATTGTGACGACAAGTGCATGGAGTGTTGTCATGACAGTCATCATGGAGTGTTGTGATGACAAGTGTTATGGAACATTGTGATCACAAGTGGTTGGAGCATTGTGATGACAGAGGTCATGGACCATTTTGATTTCAAGGAGCATGGAGCATTGTGATGACAAGGGCATGGAGCAATGTGATCCCAAGGTTCATGGAGGATTGTGATGAAAATGGTAATGGAGTATTGTGATGACAAGCTCATGGAGCATTGTGATGACAAGGTCATGTAGGATTTTGATGACACAGGCATGGAGAATTGTGATGATAAGGGTCATGGAGCACTGTGATGATAAGCGTCACGGAGCATTGTGATTACAGGGGTCATGGAGCATTGGGATGACAAGGGCATGGATCATTGTGATGACAAGTGTCATGGAGCATTGGGCTGAAAATGTTCATGGAGCATTGTGATGACAAGGGAATGGAGCATTGTGATGACAAGAGTCCCGGATCATTGTGTTGTCAGGGGTCATGGAGTGTTGTGATGACAGTGGTCATGGAGGATTGTGATGATATGGGTCATGGAGCATTGTGATGAGAAGGTCATGAAGCATTGGGCTGAAAATGTTCATGGAGTATTGTGATGACAGGGGTCATGGAGCATTGTAATGAGAAGGGAATTGAGCACTGTGATGACAAGGTCCTGGAGCATTGTGATGGGAAGTCCATGGAGCCTTGTGATGACAATTCTCATGGAACATTCTAATGAAAAGGGGCATGGAGCATTGTGATTACAGGGGTCTTGGGGCATTGTGATGACAAGGGCATGGAGTATTGTGATGAGAAGGCCATGGAGCATTCTGATGACATGCGTCATGGAGTTTTGTGCTGACAAGGGCATGGAGTATTGTTATGAAAATGGCATGGATCATTGTTATGAAAAAGGCATGGAGCCTTGTCATGACAGGGTTCTAGGAGCATACTGACGACAAGTGTCACGGAGCATTGTGATGACAAGTGTATTGAGCATTGTGATGACAAAGTTCATGGAGCATTGTGATGAGAAGACCATGGATAATTTTGATGATGAGCGTCATGGGGTGTTGTGATGATAAGTTTTATGGAACATTGTGATCACAAGGGTTTGGAGCATTGTGATGACAGAGGTCATGGAGCATTTTGATTTCATTGTGATGACAATAGCCTGAAGCATTATGGTGATGGGCATGGTGCATTGTGATGACAGCGTTCATGGAGCATTGAGATGAAAAGGGACATGGAGCATTGTGATTACAGGTGTCTTGGAGCATTGTGATGACAAGGGCAAGGAGCATTGTGATGAGAAGGCCATGGAGCATTCTGATGACATGCGTCATTGAGCTTTGTGATGACAAGGGCATGGAGCATTGTGATTACAGGGGTCTTGGAGCATTGTGATGACAAGGGTCATGGAGCCTTGTGATGACAATGGTGTGGAACATTGTGATGGCAGGGGTCATGGAGCATTGTTATGACAGGGGTAATGGAGCATTGTGATGAGAAGGGCATGGAGCATTGGTCTGAAAAGTTTCATGGATTATTGTGATGAGAGTGGGCATGGAGCATTGTGATGACAAGGTCACGGAACACTGTGATCCATGGGTCATGGAGGATTGTAATGACAAGGGCATGGAGCATTGTGATGAGAAAGGCATCGAACATTGTTTTGACAAGCGTCATGGAGCTTTGTGATGACAATTGCATGGAACAATGTGATGAGAGGGTTCATGGAACATTGTGATTCCAAGGGTTATGGAGCTTTGTGATGACAAACGTCATGGAGCATTTTGATGTCAAGGGCGTGGTGCATTGTGATGAGAAGGGCAGGGAGCATTTTGATGACAGGGTCATGCAGCAATTTGATGAAAAGTGTAATGGAACATTTTGATGACAGGGGTTATAGAACACTGTGATGTCAGGGGTCATGGAGCTTTGGGATGAAAAGTGTCATGGAGCATTTTGATGACAGGGGTTATGGAACATTGTGATGTCAGGGGTCATGGAACATTGTGATGATAAGGGGATGTAGCATTGTGATGACAGGGGTCATGGAACATTGTGATTACAGGGGTGAGGAAGTATTGTGATGACTAGTGATGGAACATTGTGATATCTCTGTTGAGAGAGCATTTTGATGAGAAGTGCATGGAGCATTGTGATTACAAAGTTTATGGAGCATTACGATGACAAGGTTGTGGACCGTTGTGATGAAAATCACGTGGCACATTGTGATGACAAGGGTCATGGAGCATTGTTCTGACAAAGGCATGGAGCATTGTGATGACAAGGGTCACGGAGCATTGTGATGAAAAGTTCATGGAGTATTGTGGTTACAAAGGTCACAGAGCCTTGTGATGATGTGGGCATGGACCACTGTGATGACAAATGTTATGAAGCATTGTGATGACTGGAGTCACAGAGCATTGTGATGACAAGGGTCATGGAGCATTGTGATGACAAGGGCATGGAGCATTGTGATGACAGGGGCATGTAGCATTGGTCTGACAAGTTTAATAGATTATTGTGATGACAGTGGGCATGGGGCATTGTGATGACAAGGGCATGGGGCATTGTGATGACAAGGGCATGGAGTATTGTGAAGACAGGTGTCAGGGAGCATTGTGATGACATATGTCATGGTCCATTGCGATGACAATGGCATGGAGCATTTTGATGACAAATGTAATGGAGGATTGTGATGACAAATATAATGGAGCATTGTGATGACTGGGGCTTGGAGCATTATGATGACAAGGGCCATTGAAAAATTTCATGACAAGGTCGTGAAGCATTGTGATGACAAGGTGCTGGAGCATTATGATGAGAAAACCATGGAGCCTTGTGAGACAAGTCTCATGGAGCATACTGATGAAAAGGGGCATGGAGCATTGTGATGAGAAGGCCAAGGAGCAGTCTGATGACATGCGTCATTGAGCTTTGTGATGACAAGGGCATGGAGCATTGTAATTACAGGCGTCTTGGAGCATTGTGATGAAAAAGGCATGGATCATTGTGATGAAAAAGGCATGGAGCCTTGTCATGACAGGGTTCAAGGAGCATACAGAGAACAAGTGTCAGGGAGCATTTTGATGATAAGTGTATTGAGCATTGTGATGACAAAGGTCATGGAGCATTGTGAAGAGAAGACCATAGATAATTGTGATGACGAGCGTCATGGGGCATTGTGATGACAAGTGTTATGGAATATTGTGATCACAAGGGTTTGGAGCAGTGTTATGACAGAGGTCATGGAGCATTTTGATTTCATTGTGATGACAATACGCTGAAGCATTATGATGATGGGCATGGTGCATTGTGATGACAGGGTTCATGGATCATTGAGATAAAAAGGGACATGGAGCATTGTGATTACAGGTGTCTTGGAGCATTGTGATGAGAAGGGTCATGGAGCCTTGTGATGACAAGGCCATGGAACATCGTGATGGCAGGGGTCATGGAGCATTGTTATCACAGGGGTAATGGAGCATTGTGATGGCAAGGGCATGGAGCATTCTGATGACATGCATCATGGAGCTTTGTGATGACAAGGGCATGTAGCACTGTGATTACAGGGGTCTTGGAGCATTGTGATGACAAGGGTCATGGAGCCTTGTGATGACAAGGCCGTGGAATGTTGTGATGGCAGGGGTCATGGAGCATTGTTATGACAGGGGTAATGGAGCATTGTGATGACAAGGGCATGGAACATTTGTCTGAAAAGTTTCATGGATTATTGTGATGAGAGTGGGCATGGAGCATTGTGATGACAAGGGCACGGAACACAGTGATACATGGGTCATGGAGGATTGTAATGACAAGGGCATGGAGCATTGTGATGAGAAGGGCATCGAGCAGTGTGATGACAAGCACCATGGAGCTTTTTGATGACAATTGCATGGAACAATGTGATGAGAGGTTTCATGGAGTATTGTGATGACAATGGCATGGAGCATTGTGATGCCAAGGGTCATGGAGCTTTGTGATCACAAAGGTCATGGAGCATTTTGATGACAAGGGCGTGGTGCATTGTGATGAGAAGGGTAGGGAGCATTGTGATGACATTGTCATGGACCAATTTGATGAAAAGGGTCATGGAACATTTTGATGAGAGGCGTTATGTAACATTGTGATGTCAGGGGTCATGGAGAATTTTGATGAAAAGGGTCATGGAGCATTTTGATGACAGGGGTTATGGAACATTGTGATGTCAGGGATCATCAAACATTGTGATGATAAGTGCATGTAGCATTGTGATGACAGGAGTCATGGAACATTGTGATGACAGGGTTGAGGGAGTATTGTGATGAATAGTGATGTAACATTGTGATATCAGTGGTGAGAGAGCATTTTTATTTGAAGTGCATGGAGCATTGTGATGACAAGGTTTAAGGAGCATTGTGATGACAAGATTGTGGAGCACTGTGACGACAAGCGCATGGTGCATTGTGATGACATGGGTCATGGAGCATTGTGCTGACAAGCGCATGGAGCATTGTGATGACAAGGGTCATGGAGCATTGTGCTGAGAAAGGCATAGAGCATTGTGATGACAAGGGTCTAAGGGCATTGTGATGAAAAGTTCATGAAGCATTGTGGTTAAAAAGGTCACAGAGACTGTTGATGACAAGGGCATGGACCACTGTGATGACAAAGGTCATGAAGCCTTGTGATGACTGGAGTCACGGAGCATTGTGATGACAGGGGTCATGGAGCATTGTGATAACAAGAGCATGGGGCATTGTGATGACAAGGGCATGGAGCATTGGTCTAATAAGCTTCATGGCTTATTGCGATGACAGTTGGAATGGCGCATTGTGATGACAAGGGCATGGAGCACTGTGATGACCAGGTCATTCATTATTGTGAAGACAGGTGTCAGGGAGCATTGTGATGACATATGTAATGGCCCATTGTGATGACAATGCCATGGAGCATTGTGATGCCAAGTGTCATGGAGGATTCTGATGACAAAGGTAATGGAGCATTGTGATGACAGTGGCTTGGAGCATTGTGATGACAAGGGTCAGGGAGCATTGTGCTGACAAGTGCATGGAAAATTGTGATGACAAGGGACATGGAGCATTCTGATGACAAGCTTGTGGAGTATTTTGATGACAATGGCACGGAGCATTGTGTTGAAAATGGCATGGTGCATTTTGATGAAAAAGGCATGGAGCCTTTTTGTGACAGGTTTCAAGGAGCATTCTGACGACAAGTGTCAGGGAGCATTGTGATGACAAGTGTATCGAGAATTGTGATGACAAGTTCATGGAGCATTGTGATGAAAAGGGCATGGAGTATTGTGATGACAGGCATCATGGAGCATTGTGATGACAAGTGTTATGGAACATTGTGATCACAAGGGTTTGGAGCATTGTGATGACAGAGGTCATGGATCATTTTGATTTCAAGGAGCATGAAGCATTGTGATGACAAGGGCATGGAGCAATGTGATCCCAAGGTTCATGGAGGATTGTGATGGCAATGGTAATGGAGTATTGTGATGACAAGTGCATAGAACATTGTAATGACAAGGTCATGTAGCATTTTGCTGACAAAGGCATGGAGCATTGTGATGACAGGTGTCATGGAGCACTGTGATGACAAGCGTCACGGAGCATTGTGATTACAGGGGTCATGGAGCATTGGGATGACAAGGGCATGCATCATTGTGATGACAAGTGTCATGGAGCATTGGGCTGAAAATGTTCATGGAGTATTGTGATGACAGGGGTCATGGAGCATTGTGATGACTAGGGAATGGAGCATTGTGATGACAAGAGTCCCGGATCATTGTGTTGTCAGGTGATATTGAGCGTTGTGATGACTGTGGTCATGAAGAATTGTGATGATATTGGTCATGGAGCATTGTGATGAGAAGGTCATGGAGTATTGGGCTGAAAATGTTCATGGAGTATTGTGATGACAGGGGTCATGGAGTATTGTGATGATAAGGGAATGGGGCATTTTGATGACAATGTCCTGGAGCATTGTGATGAGAAGACAATGGAGCCTTGTGATGACAAGTCTTATGGAGCATTCTGATGAAAAGGGGCATGGACCATTGTGATTACAGGGGTCTTGGAGCAGTGTGATGACAAGGGCATGGAGCATTGTGATGAGAAGGCCATGGAGCATTCTGATGACATGCATCATGGAGCTTTGTGATGACAAGGGCATGGAGCATTGTGATTACAGGGGTCTTGGAGCATTGTGATGAAAATGGCATGGATCATTGTGATGAAAAAGGCATGGAGCCTTGTCATGAAAGGGTTCAGGGAGCATACTGATGGCAAGAGTCAGGGAGCATTGTGATGACATGTGTATTGCGCATTGTGATGACAAATGTCATGGGGCATTGTGATGAGAAGTCCATGGATAATTGTGATGAGTAGCGTCATGGGGTATTGTGATGACAAGTGTTATGGAACATTGTGATCACAAGGGTTTGGAGCACTGTGATGACAGAGGTCATGGAGCATTTTGATTTCATTGTGATGACAAGAGCATGAAGCATTACGATGATGGGCATGGTGCATTGTGATGACAGTGTTCATGGAGCATTGTGATGAAAGGTGGCATGGCGCTTTGGTCTGACAAGTTTCATGGATTATTTTGATGACAGTGGGCATGGCACATTGTGATGACAAGGGCATGGAGCATTGTGATGACAAGGTCATGGAGTATTGTGAAGACAGGTGTCAGCGAACATTGTGATGACATATGTCATGTTCCATTGTGATGACAATAGCACGGAGCATTGTGATGCCAAGTGTCATGGAGGATTGTTGTGACAAAGGTAAAGGAGCATTGTGATGATAAGCGCATGGGGTATTGAGATGACAAGGGCCATTGATAATTTTAATGTCCATGTCGTGAAACATTGTGATGACAAGCGCATGGAGCTTCCTATGACAGGGGTCATGGAGCATTGCGATGACAAGTGCATGGAGTATTGTTATGACAAGAGCATATAACATTGTGATGAGAAGTGCCATGGAGCATTGTGATGACAAGGACGTGGAGAAATGTGAGGAAAAGGGACATTGAGCTTTGAGATGACCAGGGCATGGAGCATTGTGATGGCAAAACCGTGGAGCATTGTGATGAGAAGACCTTGGGTAATTGTGATGACGAGCATCATGGAGCACTGTAATGACAAGGGGCATGAAGCATTGTGATGACAGGTGTCAGGGAGCATTGTGATGACAGGGGTCATGGAGCATTGTGATGACAAGGACGTGGAGCATTGTGATGACAAGGGTACGGAACATTGTGATGAAAAGTGCCATTGAGAATTTTGATGATAAAGTCGTGAAGCATTGTGATGACAAACACTTGGAGCTTGCTATGACAGGGGTCATGGAACATTGCAATGACAAATGCATGGAGAATTGTGATGAAACGAGCATGTAACTTTGTGATGAGAAGTGTCATGTAGCATTGTGATGACAAGTACGTGGAGAATTGTTATGACAAGGGACATGGAGCATTGTGATAACCAGGGAATGGAGCATTGTGATGACAGGTGTCATGGAGCATTATTATGACAAGGGCCATGGTGCATTCTGATATAATATATCATTTATGAAGGGAATGTAAACCTGGCTATATATGAACTGAATTAGGAAAGAAAACAGAGTCTCAGATTTAGAAAACACTCTTATGCTTGCTTACGGGGGAAGGAGAGGTGGGGAGTCTCACAAAACCAGAGTTTGATATTAACACAGTTACCGTTCCATAATCCAAATACAGAAGAGACAAGCCCGACTCCTTCCTCAGTGAATGGGACTCAACACCCCTATTCCCCACAGAGAAATATATCTGACTAGTAAGGATCTTAAAACCTATGTATTGATATGTCTCCATAAGGGAACCAAGTGTGTCTAGAATGACATAAACACGGCAGTGAGAATCAGCTCAAACCCACTATAAAAAGGAATTTCAAAACAAAACAAAGAAACAGTGAAATTTTTACACAATACCTTCAGGGGTTCTGATGAAACTTGGAATGACCCTATCTACAACAACAGCTGGATGTGGCATAAGGCTGTTCACTTAGGACTGAGAGGATTGGTGAGATTGGGTGTGAAAATGCAGACGCTTTAAAGCAATAATGCCTGCCACTGATTCCATGGTTCCCAACTCTCCAGGTAGAAGGGAATATCACTACAGTTATAACATGTATGGGAAACCTAGAGAATGGACACCCTCTGATGGTGAAAGGTTTCTAAAACTCTACTAATTTTTTTATCTCCATGTGCTGCAGCTTGACATTCCAACTGCTTTATTATCAATCTCCCAACTTGGAGAGTGAGCCCCTATAACCTCCTGGTTCGCACAGTTGGCACATTGTGCAGAGGATATAAGGGAAGAGGGAGAACCAATGAGAGAGTAGCTGTAGGCATTTGGACGGCCACATGCCACTCTAATTACCCGTCACGAAGAAGAATTAACCAAACTCTCAGCCTTCCCCACCCCAATAACTAGTATAGGTCCTGAAGCAAAATTGTGGGTTTGCGGACAGATCACAAAAGCACAAGTTGAAAAACGGAGCTCAGGGGCACAGCAATTCACTAACTTGAAGAGTTATACAGGACTACTCTCTTCCAAAAATCTGTTGAGGAAAAGCCATGAGGCGGACTTGTAAATGAGGGAGATTTGCACGAAACAGATTTCCAGAAGTACATTGGAATCGCCTTTAAACACAGGAAAAGCATCACAACTTCGACAATTATGGAATTGTCCATAAAGGGCGCATGTGTTTTCTCCTGAATATATTCAGGAGAAAACGCATACACCCATTTTGGCCAACCAAGCAACCGCACAATGCAAATCTGCACTACAAAGAAGTATCACTTCCCACCAGGCAAAAGGGATATCCGTAAAATGTGTAAAAACCAGAAAGGCAAGAGGGGCTCTGGAGAACAGGGAGCCTTGTTATGCTGATGGGTGGGATGTAGATTGGCAACAGCCACTCTGGAGGAGTGCATTGTGTTCCCTAAAAGAATTAAACAACAGAGCTTCACAACCTAAGGCATTCCAGTCTAGGGAATATACCTTGGGAAAATTGAAAATCAATAAGACACAGCCAACCCAAAATATAGGGCAGCACTGCTTACAAGAACCTCGACTTCGGGACACCTTAAATATCCCAGGAAAGACAAAAATAGTAAAGAAATTGTGGTACATATGTACGATGGAATATCCCTCAGCCATGAAATCAATGTCATAAGGCCAGTAGCAGCATAATGAGTGGATTCATGTACAATGATTCTAACTGAAATAAGTCACACAGAAAAAGAAACTTATCATAAGATATCACTTATGAAGGTCTTGTAAACATGGCTACACAGGAACTGAATTAGGAAAGAGAAGAGTCTCACATTTAGAAAACACTCTTATGCCTGCTCAAGAGGAAAGGAGAGGTGGGGTGTTGTATAAAACCAGAGTTTGATATTAGCACAGGTACGATTTCATAATCCAAATACAGAATAGACAAGACCAACTCTTTCCTCACTGAATGGGGCTCAACACCTCTATTCCCCGCAGAGTAGTATGTCTGACTAGTAAGAATCTTAAAACCTATGTATTGATATGTCTCCATAAGGTAACCAAGTGTGTCTAGAACGACATAAACACGGCAGTGAGAATCAGCTCAAACCCACTATAAAAATGAATTTCAAAACAAAACAAATAAACAGTGAAATTCTTACACAATAGCTTCAGGGGTTCTGATGAAACTTAGAATGACCCTATCTACAACGACAGCTGGATGTGGCATAAGGCTGGTCACTTGGGACTGAGAGGATTGGTGAGATTGGGTGAGAAAATGCACACCGTTTAAAGCAATAATACCTGGCACCCATTCCATGGTTCCCAACTCTCCAGGTAGAAGGGATTATCACTACAGTTATAACATGTATGGGAAACCTAGAGAATGGACACCATCTGATGGTGAAAGGTTTCTAAAACTCTACTAATTTTTTTCTCTCCTTGTGCACCAGTTTGACATTCCAACTGCTTTAGTATCAATCTCCCAAATTGGAGAGTCAGCACCTTTAACCTCCTGGTTCGCACAGTTGGCACGTTTTGCAGAGGATATAAGGGAAGAGGGAGAAACAATTAGAGAGTAGCTGTAGGCATTTGGATGGCCACATGTCACTCTAAATTCCCGTCACGAAGAAGAATTAACAAACTCTGAGCCAGCCTCCCCAATGGAACCAGTATAGGTCCTGAAGCAAAATTGTGGATTGGCAGTCAGCCCACAAAAACGCGAGTTGAAAAATGGAGCTCAGGGGCACAGCAATTCACTAACTTGCAGAGTTATAAAGGACTACTCTCTTCCAAAAATCTGTTGAGAGAAAGCCATGAGGCGGACTTGAAAATGAGGCAGAAGTGCACGAAACAGATTTCCAGAAGTACATTGGAATCGCCTTTAAACACAGGAAAAGCATCAAAACTTCGACAATTATGGAATTGTCCATAAAGGGCGCATGCGTTTTCTCCTGAATATTTCAGGAGAAAACGCATGCGCCCATTTTGGCCAACCAAGCAACCGCACAATGCAAATCTGCACTACAAAGAAGTATCACTTCCAACCGGTCAAAAGGGACATCCGTAAAATGTGTAAAAACAAGAAAGGCAAGACAGGATCTGGAGAAGAGGGAGCCTTGTTATGCGGATGGGTGGGATGTAAATTGCCAACAGCCACTCTGGAGGAGTGCACTGTGTTCCCAAAAAGAAGTAAACAGCAGTGCTTCACAACCTAAGGCACTACCAGTCACGGGAATATACCTTGGGAAAATTGAAAATCAAGAAGACACAGCCACCCCAAATTTTATGGCAGCACTGCTTACAAGAACCTCGACATCGGGACAACTTATATATCCCAGGAAAGACAAAAATGGTAAAGAAATTGTGGTACATACGTATGATGGAATATCCCTCAGCGATGAAGTCAATGTCATAAGGCCAGTAGCAGCATAATGACGGGATTCATGTACGATGATTCTAACTGAAAAAATCACACAGAAAAAGAAACTTATCATAAGATATATCTTATGAAGGGTATATAAACATGGCTACACATGGAATTAATTAGGAAAGGGAACAGAGTATCATATATAGAAAACTCTCTTATGCATGCTTAAGGGGAAAGCAGAGGTGGGGTGATGAATAAAACCAGAGTTTGATATTAGCACAGGTACGGTTCCATAATCCAAATACAGAATAGACAAGACCTACTACTTCCTCTGTGAACGGGACTCAAAACCCCATATTTCCTGCAGAGGAATATATCTTACTAGTAAGAATCTTAAAACCTATGGATTGATATATCTCCGTAAGGTCATCAAGTGTGTCTAGACTGGCATAAACATGGCAGCGAGAATCAGCTCAAACCCACTAGAAAAGGAAATTCAAAAACAAAACAAAAAACTGGGAAATTCTCTAGAATTCCTTCAGGGTCTCTGATGAAACCTGGAATGACCCTATCAACAACGACAGCTGGATGTGACATAAGGCTGGACACTTGGGACTGAGAGGATTGGTGAGATTGGGGGAGCAAATGCAGACACTTTAAAACAATAATATGTGGCACGCATTCCATGGGTCCCAACTCTCCAGGTTGAAGGAACTATTACTACAGCTATAACATGTACGGGAAACCTAGAGAACGGACACACTGTGAATACAAAAGGTTTCTAAAACTCAAAGAATAGACCCTCTCCTGGTGCACCGGTTTGACTTTCCAACTGCTTTATTATCAGTCTCCCAACTTGAAGAGACAGCCCCTTTAACCTCCTGGTTCGCACAGGTTGCCAATTTGGCAGAGGATGAAAGTTAAGAGGGAGAACCAATGAGAGAGTAGTTGTTAGGCATTTGGACGGGCACATGTCACTCTAATTTCCCAGCAGGAAGAAGAATTAACAAAAGTCTCAGCCCCCCACCGGGAACCAGTATAGGTCCTGAAGCAAAATTTTGGACTTGCGTTCAGCTCACAAAAAACGAGTTGAAAAATGGAGCTCAGGGGCACAGCAATTCACAAAGTGGCCGAGTAATAAAGGACACCTATCGTCCAAAAATCTGTTGAGGGAAGGAAACGAGGCGTATTTGAAAGGCAGGAAGAATAGCAGGAAACAGATTTCAAGATGTACGTTGGAATCGCCTTTAAAGCACCGGAAGAGGGGCACAACTTCGACAATAATGCACTTGGCCAAAAAGGGCGTATGCGTTTTCTCCTTAATATATTCAGGAGAAAACGCATACGCCCTTTTTGGCCAAGCAATTAAGCGGGCAATGCAAATCTGCACTCAAAGAAGTATCACTTCCCACTGGTCAAAAGGGACAGCCACAAAATGTGTAAAATCCATAAAGGCAAGACAGGCCCTGGAGAACAGGGAGCCTTGTTATGGTGTTGGGCGGGATGTAAATTGTTAACTGCCTCTCTGGAGGAATGCATTGTGTGGCCTAAAACAAGTAAACAACAGAGCTACAGAGCCAAGGGCAATTCCAGTCTAGGGAATATACCTTGGGAAAACTGAAAATCAATAAGAAAGAGCCACCCCAAAATTTAGGGCTGCACTGCTTACAAGAACCTCAACTTGGGTACACATTAAATATCCCAGGAAATATAAAAATGGTTCAAAAAATTGTGGTACTTACGTGCGATGGAATATCCCTCAGCCATGAAATCAATGTCATAAGACCAGTAGCAGCAAATGAGTGGATTCAGGTACGATGATTCTAAGTGAAATAAGTCACACATAAAAAGAAACTTATCATAAGATATCACTTATGAAGATCCTGTAAACATGGCTACACTTGAACTGAGTTAGGAAAGAGAACAGTGTCTCACATTTAGAAAACACTCTTATGCCTGCTTAAGGGGGAAGGAGAGGTGGGGTGATGCATAAAACCAGAGTTTGATATAAGAACAGGTACAGTTCCAAAAACCAACTATGGAATAGACAAGACCTACACCTTCCTCAGTGAAAGGGACTCAAAACCCCATATTTCCCGCAGAGGAATATATCTGACTAGTAAGAATCTTAAAACCTATGTATTGATATATCTCCATAAGGAAATCAAGTGTGTCTAGACTGGCATAAACATGGCAGCGAGAATCAGCTCAAACCCACTATAAAAAGGAATTTCAAAAACAAAACAAAAAAACTGGGAAATTCTTTACAATTCCTTCAGGGTCTCTGATGAAACCTGGAATGACCCTATCTACAATGACAGCTGGATGTGGCATAAGGAGGGAAACTTGGGACTGAGAGGATTGGTGAGATTGGGTGAGCAAATGCAGACCCTTTAAAGCAATAATGCATGGCACCCATTTCATGGGTTTCAACTCTCCAGGTTGAAGGGAATATTACTACACTTTTAACATGTACGGGAAACCTACAGAACAGACACACTGTGAATACGACAGGTTTCTAAAACTCAACGAATAGTCCCTCTCCTGGTGCTCTGGTTTGACTATCCATCTGCTTTACTATCAATCTCCCAACTTGGAGAGACAGCCCCTTTAGCCTCCTGGTTCGCTAACGTTGCCAAATTGGCAGAGGATGAAAGGGAAGAGGGAGAACCAATGAGAGAGTAGCTGTTAGGCATTTGGATGGGCACATATCACTCTAAATGCCCGGCAGGAAGAAGAATTAACCAAAGTCTCAGCCACCCACTGGGAACCAGTATAGGTCCTGAACCAAAATTTTGGACTTGCGGGCCTCTCACCAAAAACGAGTTGAAAAATGGAGCTCAGCGGCACAGCATTTCACAAACTGGCCGAGTAATAAAGGACAACTATCGTCCAAAAATCTGTTGAGGGAAGGCAGCGATGCCGACTTGAAAGCGAGGCAGAATAGCAGGAAACAGATTTCAAGAGGTACGTTGGAATCACCTTTAAAGCACAGGAAGAGGGGCACAACTTCGACAATGATGCACTTGGCCAAAAAGGGCGTATGCGTTTTCTCCTGAATATATTCAGGAGAAAACGCATACGCCCTTTTTGGCCAAGCAAGCAAGCGGGCAAAGCAAATCTGCACTACAAAGAAGTATCACTTCCCACCGGTCAAAAGGGACATCCACAAAATGTGTAAAAACCAGAAAGGCAAGACAGGCCCTGGAGAACAGGGAGCCTTTTTATGCTGATGGGCGGGATGTAAATTGCCAACTGCATCCCTGGAGGATTGCATTGTGTACCCTAAAACAAGTAAAGAACAGAGCTACAGAACCAAGGGCACTTCCAGGCTAGGGAATATACCTCGGGAAAACTGAAAATCAATAAGACAGAGCCACCCCAAAATTTAGGGCTGCACTGCTTACAAGGACCTCAACTTGGGTACACCTTAAATATCCCAGGAAATATAAAAATGGTTCAAAAAATTGTGGTACTTACGTACGATGGAATATCCCTCAGCCATGAAATCAATGTCTTAAGACCAGTAGCAGCAAAATGTGTGGATTCAGGTACGATGATTCTAAGTGAAATAAGTCACACAGAAAAAGAAACTTATCATAAGATATCACTTATGAAGATCCTGTGAACATGGCTGCACTTGAACTGAGTTAGGAAAGAGAACAGTGTCTCACACTTAGAAAACACTCTTATGCCTGCTTAAGGGGGAAGGAGAGGTGGGGTGATGCATAAAACCAGAGTTTGATATAAGCACAGGTACCGTTCCAAAAACCAACTATGGAATACACAAGACCTACACCTTCCTCAGTGAAAGGGACTCAAAACCCCATATTTCCCGCAGAGGAATATATCTGACTAGTAAGAATCTTAAAACCTATGTATTGATATGTCTCCGTGAGTGAATCAAGTGTGTCTAGACTGGGATAAACCTGGAAGCCAGAATCAGCTCAAACCCGCTATAAAAAGGAATTTCAAAAACAAATCAAAAAAACTGGGAAATTCTTTACAATTCCTTCAGGGTCTCTGATGAAACCTGGAATGACCCTATCTACAATGACAGCTGGATGTGGCATAAGGAGTGACACTTGGGACTGAAACGATTAGTGAGATTGGGTGAGCAAATGCAGACCCTTTAAAGCACAAATGCCTGGCAACCATTGCATGGGTCCCAACTCTCCAGGTTGAAGGGAATATTACTACAGTTATAACATGTACGGGAAACCTAGGGAACGGACACACTGTGAATATGAAAGGTTTCTAAAACTCAACGAATAGTCCCTCTCCTGGTTCTCCGGTTTGACTTTCCATCAGCTTTACTATCAATCTCCCAACTTGGAGAGACAGCCCCTTTAACCTCCTGGTTCGCACAGGTTGCCAATTTGGCAGAGGATGAAAGGGAAGAGGGAGAACCAATGAGAGAGTAGCTGTTAGGCATTTGGACGGGCACATATCACTGTAATTTCCCGGCAGGAAGAAGAATTAACAAAAGTCTCAGCCACCCACCGGGAACCAGTATAGGTCCTGAACCAAAATTTTGGACTTGCGGTCAGCTCACCAAAAACGAGTGGAAAAATGGAGCTCAGGGGCACAGCAATTCACAAACTGGCCGAGTAATAAAGGACAACTATCGTCCAAAAATCTGTTGAGGGAAGGCAACTAGGCGGACTTGAAAGTGAGGCAGAATAACAGGAAACAGATTTCAAGAGGTACGTTGGAATCGCCTTTAAAGCACAGGAAGAGGGGCACAACTTCGACAATGATGCACTTGGCCAAAAAGGGCGTATGCGTTTCCTCCTGAATATATTCAGGAGAAAACACATACGCCCTTTTTGGCCAAGCAAGCAAGCGGGCAATGCAAATCTGCACTGCAAAGAAGTAACACTTCCCACCGGTCAAAAGGGACATCCACACCATGTGTAAAAACCAGAATGGGAAGACAGGCCCCTGAGAACAGGGAGCCTTGTTATGCTGTTGGGCGAGATGTAAATTGCCAACTGCCTCTCTGGAGCAGTGCATTGTGTTCCCTAAAACAAGTAAACAACAGAGATACAGAGCCAAGGGCACTTCCAGTCTAGGGAATATACCTTGGGAAAACTGAAAATAAATAAGGCAGAACCACCCAAAAATTTAGGGCTGCACTGCTTACAAGGACCTCAACTTGGGTACACCTTAAATATCCCAGGAAATATAAAAATGGTTCAGAAAATTGCGATACTTCCGTACGATGGAATATCCCTCAGCCATGCAATCAATGGCATAAGACCAGTAGGAGCAAAATGAGTGGATTGAGGTATGATTCTTCTAAGTGAAATAAGTCACACAGAAAAAGAAACTTATATTAAGATATCACTTAGGAAGATCCTGTAAACATGGCTACACTTGAACTCAGTTAGGAAAGAGAACAGTGTCTCACATTTAGAAAACACTCTTATGCCTGCTTAAGGGGGAATGAGAGGTGGGGTGATGCATAAAACCAGAGTTTGATATAAGCACAGGTACCGTTCCAAAAACCATCTATGGAATAGACAAGACCTACACCTTCCTCAGTGAAAGGGATTCAAAACCCCATATTTCACGCAGAGGAATATATCTGACAAGTAAGAATCTTAAAACCTATGTATTGATATGTCTCCGTAAGGGAATCAAGTGTGTCTAGACTGGCATAAACATGGCAGCAAGAATCAGCTCAAACCCACCATAAAAAGGAATTTCAAAAACAAAACAAAAAAAACTGGGAAATTCTTTACAATTCCTTCAGGGTCTCTGATGAAACCTGGAATGACCCTATCTACAACGACAGCTGGATGTGGCATAAGGAGGGACACTTGGGACTGAGACGATTGGAGAGATTGGGTGAGCAAATGCAGACCCTTTAAAGCACAAATGCCTGGCACCCATTCCATGGGTCCCAACTCTCATGGTTTAAAGGAATATTACTACAGCTATAACATGTACGGGAAACCTAGAGAACAGATACACTGTGAATACGAAAGGTTTCTAAAACTCAACGAATAGTCCCTCTCCTGGTGCTCCGGTTTGATTTTCCATCTGCTTTACTATCAACCTCCCAACTTGGAGAGACAGCCCCTTTAACCTCCTGGTTTGCACAGGTTTCCAATTTGGCAGAGGATGAAAGGAAATAGGGAGAACCAATGAGAGAGTAGCTGTTAGGCATTTGGACCGGCACATATCAATGTAATTTCCCGGCAGGAAGAAGAATTAACCAAAGTCTCAGCACCCCCCCGGGAATAGCATAGGTCATGAACCAAAATGTTGGACTTGCGGTCAGCTCACCAAAAACGAGTTGAAAAATGGAGCTCAGGGGCACAGCAATTCACAAACTGGCCGAGTAATAAAGGACAACTATCGTCCAAAAATCTGTTGAGGGAAGTCAACGAGGCGGACTTGAAAGCGAGGCAGAATAGCAGGAAACAGATTTCAAGAGGTACGTTGGAATCGCCTTTCAAGCACAGAAAGAGGGGCACAACTTCGACAATGATGCACTTGGCCAAAAAGGGCGTATGCGTTTTCTCCTGAATATATTCAGGAGAAAATGCATACGCCCTTTATGGCCAAGCAAGCAAGCGGGCAATGCAAATCTGCACTACAAAGAAGTATCACTTTCCACCGGTCAAAAGGGACTTCCACAAAATGTGTAAAAACCCGAAAGGCAAGACAGGCCCTGGAGAACAGGGAGCCTTGTTATGCTGATGGGCGGGATGTAAATTGCCAACTGCCTCTCTGGAGGAGTGCATTGTGTTCCCTAAAACAAGTAAAGAACAGAGCTACAGAGCCAAGGGCACTACCAGTCTAGGGAATATACCTTGGGAAAACTGAAAATCAATAAGACAGAGCCACCCCAAAATTTAGGGCTGCACTGCTTACAAGGACCTCAACTTGGGTACACATTAAATATCCCAGGAAATATAAAAATGGTTCAGAAAATTGCGGTACTTACGTACGATGGAATATCCCTCAGCCATGAAATCAATGTCATAAGACCAGTAGCAGCAAAATGGGTGGATTCAGGTAAGATGATTCTAAGTGAAATAAGTCACACAGAAAAAGAAACTTATCATAAGATATCACTTAAGAAGATCCTGTAAACCTGGCTACACTTGAACTGAGTTAGGAAAGAGAACAGTGTCTCACATTTAGAAAACACTCTTATGCCTGCTTAAGGGGGAAGGAGAGGTGGGGTGATGCATAAAACCAGAGTTTGATATAAGCACAGGTACCGTTCCAAAAACCAACTATGGAATAGACAAGACCTACACCTTCCTCAGTGAAAGGGACTCAAAACCCCATATTTCCTGCAGAGGAATATATCTGACTAGTAAGAATCTTAAAACCTATGTATTGATATGTCTCCATAAGGGAATCAAGTGTGTCTAGACTGGCATAAACATGGCAGCGAGAATCAGCTCAAACCCACTATAAAAAGGAGTTTCAAAAACAAAACAAAAAACTGGGAAATTCTTTACAATTCCTTCAGGGTCTCTGATGAAACCTGGAATGACCTATCTACAATGACAGCTGGATGTGGCATAAGGAGGGACACTTGGGACTGAGACGATTGGTGAGATTGGGTGAGCAAATGCAGACCCTTTAAAGCACAAATGCCTGGCACCCATTCCATGGGTCCCAACTCTCCAGGTTGAAGGGAATATTACCACAGCTATAACATGTACGGGAAACCTAGAGAACAGACACACTGTGAATACGAAAGGTTTCTAAAACTCAACGAATAGTCCCTGTCCTGGTGCTCTGGTTTGACTTTACATCTGCTTTACTATCAACCTCCCAACTTGGAGAGACAGCCCCTTTAACCTCCTGGTTCGCACAGGTTGCCTATTTGGCAGAGGATGAAAGGGAAGAGGGAGAACCAATGAGAGAGTAGCTGTTAGGCATTTGGACGGGCACATATCACTGTAATTTCCCGGCAGGAAGAAGAATTAACCAAAGTCTCAGCCAACCACCTGGAACCAGTATAGGTCCTGAACCAAAATTTTGGACTTGCGGTCAGCTCACCAAAAACGAGTTGAAAAATGGAACTCACGAGCACAGCAATTCACAAACTGGCCGAGTAATAAAGGACAACTATCGTCCAAAAATCTGTTGAGGGAAGGCAACGAGGCAGACTTTAAAGCGAGGCAGAATAGCAGGAAACAGATTTCAAGAGGTACGTTGGAATCGCCTTTAAAGCACTGGAAGAGGGGCACAATTTCGACAATGATGCACTTGGCCAAAAAGGGTGTATGCGTTTCCTCCTGAATATATTCAGGAGAAAACGCATACGCCCTTTTTGGCCAAGCAAGCAAGCGGGCAATGCAAATCTGCACTACAAAGAAGTATCACTTCCCACCGGTCGAAAGGGACATCCACAAAATGTGTAAAAACCAGAAAGGCAAGATAGGCCCTGGAGAACAGGGAGCCTTGTTATGCTGGTGGGCGGGATGTAAATTGCCATCTGCCTCTCTGTAGGAGTGCATTGTGTTCCCTAAAACAAGTAAAGAACAGAGCTACAGAGCCAAGGGCACTTCCAGTCTAGGGAATATACCTTTGGAAATCTGAAAATCAATAAGACAGAGCCACCCCAAAATTAAGGGCTTCACTGCTTACAAGGACCTCAACATGGGTACACCTTAAATATCCCAGGAAATATAAAAATGGTTCAAAAAATAGTGGTATTTACGTACGAGGGAATATCCCTCAGCCATGAAATCAATGTCATAAGACCAGTAACAGCAAAATGGGTGGATTCAGGTACGATGATTCTAAGTGAAATAAGTCACAGAGAAAAATAAACATTTCATAAGATATCACTTATGAAGATCCTGTAAACATGGCTACACTTGAACTGAGTTAGGAAAGAGAACAGTGTCTCACATTTAGAAAACACACTTATGCCTGCTTAAGGGGGAAGGAGAGATGGGGTGATGCATAAAACCAGAGTTTGATATAAGCACAGGTACCGTTCCAAACACCATCTATGGAATAGACAAGACCTACACCTTCCTCAGTGAAAGGGACTCAAAACCCCATATTTCCCGCAGAGGAATATATCCGACTAGTAAGAATCTTAAAACCTATGTATTGATATGTCTACATAAGGGAATCAAGTGTGTCTAGACTGGCATAAACATGGCAACGAGAATCAGCTCAAACCCACTATAAAAAGGAATTTCAAAAACAAAACAAAAAAACTGGGAAATTCTTTACAATTCCTTCAGGGTCTCTGATGAAACCTGGAATGACCCTATCTACAACGGCAGCTGGATGTGGCATAAGGAGGGACACTTGGGACTGAGAGGATTGGTGAGATTGGGTGAGCAAATGCAGACCCTTTAAAGCAATAATGCATGACACACATTCCATGTGTCCCAACTGTCCAGGTTGAAGGGAATATTACTACAGCTATAACATGTACTGGAAACCTAGAGAACGGACACAATGTGAATACGAAAGGTTTCTAAAACTCAACGAATACTCCCTCTCCTGGTGCTACGGTTTGACTTTCCATCTGCTTTACTATCAATCTCCCAACTTGGAGAGACAACCCCTTTAACCTCCTGGTTCGCACAGTTTGCCAATTTGGCAGAGGATGAAAGGGAAGAGGGAGAACCAATGAGAGAGTAGCTGTTAGGCATTTGGACGGGCACATATCACTGTAATTTCCCGGCAGGAAGAAGAATTAACCAAAGTCTCAGCCACCCACCTGGAACCAGTATAGGTCCTGAACCAAAATTTTGGACTTGCGGTCAGCTCACCAAAAACGAGTTGAAAAATGGAGCTCAGGGGCACAGCAATTCACAAACTGGCCGAGTAATAAAGGACAACTCTCGTCCAAAAATCTGTTGAGGGAAGGCAACGAGGCGGAATTAAAAGCGAGGCAGAATAGCAGGAAACAGATTTCAAGAGGTACGTTGGAATCGCCTTTAAAGCACAGGAAGAGGGGCACAACTTCGACAATGATGCACTTGGACAAAAGGGCGTATGCGTTTTCTTCTGAATATATTCAGGAGAAAACACATACGCCCTTTTTGGCCAAGCAAGCAAGCGGGCAATGCAAATCTGCACTACAAAGAAGTATCACTTCCCTCAGGTCAAAAGCAACGTCCACAAAATGTGTAAAAACCAGAAAGGCAAGACAGGCCCTGGAGAACAGGGAGCCTTGTTATGCTGATGGGCGGGATGTAAATTGCCAACTGCCTCTCTGGAGGAGTGCATTGTTTTCCCTAAAACAAGTAAACAACACAGCTACAGAGCCAAGGGCACTTCCAGTCTAGGGAATATACCTTGGGAAAACTGAAAATCAATAAGACAGAGCCACCCCAAAATTTAGGTCTGCACTGCTTACAAGGACCTCAACTTGGGTACACCTTAAATATCCCAGGAAATATAAGAATGGTTCAAAAAATTGTGGTACTTCCGTACGATGGAATATCCCTCAGCCATGCAATCAATGGCATAAGACCAGTAGGAGCAAAATGAGTGGATTGAGGTATGATGCTTCTAAGTGAAATAAGTCACACAGAAAAAGAAACTTATATTAAGATATCACTTAGGAAGATCCTGTAAACATGGCTACACTTGAACTCAGTTAGGAAAGAGAACAGTGTCTCACATTTAGAAAACACTCTTATGCCTGCTTAAGGGGGAATGAGAGGTGGGGTGATGCATAAAACCAGAGTTTGATATAAGCACAGGTACCGTTCCAAAAACCATCTATGGAATAGACAAGACCTACACCTTCCTCAGTGAAAGGGATTCAAAACCCCATATTTCCCGCAGAGGAATATATCTGACAAGTAAGAATCTTAAAACCTATGTATTGATATGTCTCCGTAAGGGAATCAAGTGTGTCTAGACTGGCATAAACATGGCAGCAAGAATCAGCTCAAACCCACCATAAAAAGGAATTTCAAAAACAAAACAAAAAAAACTGGGAAATTCTTTACAATTCCTTCAGGGTCTCTGATGAAACCTGGAATGACCCTATCTACAACGACAGCTGGATGTGGCATAAGGAGGGACACTTGGGACTGAGACGATTGGAGAGATTGGGTGAGCAAATGCAGACCCTTTGAAGCACAAATGCCTGGCACCCATTCCATGGGTCCCAACTCTCCAGGTTTAAAGGAATATTACTACAGCTATAACATGTACGGGAAACCTAGAGAACAGACACACTGTGAATACGAAAGGTTTCTAAAACTCAACGAATAGTCCCTCTCCTGGTGCTCCGGTTTGATTTTCCATCTGCTTTACTATCAACCTCCCAACTTGGAGAGACAGCCCCTTTAACCTCCTGGTTTGCACAGGTTTCCAATTTGGCAGAGGATGAAAGGAAATAGGGAGAACCAATGAGAGAGTAGCTGTTAGGCATTTGGACCGGCACATATCAATGTAATTTCCCAGCAGGAAGAAGAATTAACCAAAGTCTCAGCACCCCCCCGGGAATAGCATAGGTCCTGAACCAAAATGTTGGACTTGCGGTCAGCTCACCAAAAACGAGTTGAAAAATGGAGCTCAGGGGCACAGCAATTCACAAACTGGCCGAGTAATAAAGGACAACTATCGTCCAAAAATCTGTTGAGGGAAGTCAACGAGGCGGACTTGAAAGCGAGGCAGAATAGCAGGAAACAGATTTCAAGAGGTACGTTGGAATCGCCTTTCAAGCACAGAAAGAGGGGCACAACTTCGACAATGATGCACTTGGCCAAAAAGGGCGTATGCGTTTTCTCCTGAATATATTCAGGAGAAAATGCATACGCCCTTTATGGCCAAGCAAGCAAGCGGGCAATGCAAATCTGCACTACAAAGAAGTATCACTTCCCTCAGGTCAAAAGGGACATCCACAAAATGTGTAAAAACCAGAAAGGCAAGACAGGCCCTGGAGAACAGGGAGCCTTGTTATGCTGATGGGCGGGATGTAAATTGCCAACTGCCTCTCTGGAGGAGTGCATTGTGTTCCCTAAAACAAGTAAACAACACAGCTACAGAGCCAAGGGCACTTCCAGTCTAGGGAATATACCTTGGGAAAACTGAAAATCAATAAGACAGAGCCACCCCAAAATTTAGGTCTGCACTGCTTACAAGGACCTCAACTTGGGTACACCTTAAATATCCCAGGAAATATAAGAATGGTTCAAAAAATTGTGGTACTTCCGTACGATGGAATATCCCTCAGCCATGCAATCAATGGCATAAGACCAGTAGGAGCAAAATGAGTGGATTGAGGTATGATGCTTCTAAGTGAAATAAGTCACACAGAAAAAGAAACTTATATTAAGATATCACTTAGGAAGATCCTGTAAACATGGCTACACTTGAACTCAGTTAGGAAAGAGAACAGTGTCTCACATTTAGAAAACACTCTTATGCCTGCTTAAGGGGGAATGAGAGGTGGGGTGATGCATAAAACCAGAGTTTGATATAAGCACAGGTACCGTTCCAAAAACCATCTATGGAATAGACAAGACCTACACCTTCCTCAGTGAAAGGGATTCAAAACCCCATATTTCCCGCAGAGGAATATATCTGACAAGTAAGAATCTTAAAACCTATGTATTGATATGTCTCCGTAAGGGAATCAAGTGTGTCTAGACTGGCATAAACATGGCAGCAAGAATCAGCTCAAACCCACCATAAAAAGGAATTTCAAAAACAAAACAAAAAAACTGGGAAATTCTTTACAATTCCTTCAGGGTCTCTGATGAAACCTGGAATGACCCTATCTACAACGACAGCTGGATGTGGCATAAGGAGGGACACTTGGGACTGAGACGATTGGAGAGATTGGGTGAGCAAATGCAGACCCTTTGAAGCACAAATGCCTGGCACCCATTCCATGGGTCCCAACTCTCCAGGTTTAAAGGAATATTACTACAGCTATAACATGTACGGGAAACCTAGAGAACAGACACACTGTGAATACGAAAGGTTTCTAAAACTCAACGAATAGTCCCTCTCCTGGTGCTCCGGTTTGATTTTCCATCTGCTTTACTATCAACCTCCCAACTTGGAGAGACAGCCCCTTTAACCTCCTGGTTTGCACAGGTTTCCAATTTGGCAGAGGATGAAAGGAAATAGGGAGAACCAATGAGAGAGTAGCTGTTAGGCATTTGGACCGGCACATATCAATGTAATTTCCCGGCAGGAAGAAGAATTAACCAAAGTCTCAGCACCCCCCCGGGAATAGCATAGGTCCTGAACCAAAATGTTGGACTTGCGGTCAGCTCACCAAAAACGAGTTGAAAAATGGAGCTCAGGGGCACAGCAATTCACAAACTGGCCGAGTAATAAAGGACAACTATCGTCCAAAAATCTGTTGAGGGAAGTCAACGAGGCGGACTTGAAAGCGAGGCAGAATAGCAGGAAACAGATTTCAAGAGGTACGTTGGAATCGCCTTTCAAGCACAGAAAGAGGGGCACAACTTCGACAATGATGCACTTGGCCAAAAAGGGCGTATGCGTTTTCTCCTGAATATATTCAGGAGAAAATGCATACGCCCTTTATGGCCAAGCAAGCAAGCGGGCAATGCAAATCTGCACTACAAAGAAGTATCACTTTCCACCGGTCAAAAGGGACATCCACAAAATGTGTAAAAACCAGAAAGGCAAGACAGGCCCTGGAGAACAGGGAGCCTTGTTATGCTGATGGGCGGGATGTAAATTGCCAACTGCCTCTCTGGGGGAGTGCATTGTGTTCCCTAAAACAAGTAAAGAACAGAGGTACAGAGCCAAGGGCACTTTCAGTCTAGGGAATATTCCTTAGGAAAACTGAAAATCAATAAGACAGAGCCACCCCAATATTCAGGGCTGCACTGCTTACAAGGACCTCAACTTGGGTACACCTTAAATATCCCAGGAAATATAAAAATGGTTCAAAAAATTGTGGTACTTACGTATGATGGAATATCCCTCAGCCATGAAATCAATGTCATAAGACCAGTAGCAGCAAAATGGGTGGATTCAGGTACGATGATTCTAAGTGAAATAAGTCACACAGAAAAAGAAACTTATCATAAAATATCACTGATGAAGATCCTGTAAACATGGCTACCTTTGAACTGAGTTAGGAGAGAGAACATTGTCTCACATTTAGAAAACACTCTTATGCCTGCTTAAGGGTGAAGGAGAGGTGGGGTGAAGCAAAAAAACAGAGTTTGATATAAGCACAGGTACCGTTCCAAAAACCAAGTATGGAATAGACAAGACCTACACCTTCCTCAGTGAAAGGGACTCAAAACCCCTTATTTCCCGAAGAGGAATATATCTGACCAGTAAGAATCTTAAAACCTATGTATTGATATGTATTCGTAAGGGAATCAAGTGTGTCTAGACTGGCATAAACATGGCAGCGAGAATCAGCTCAAACCCACTATAAAAAGGAATTTCAAAAACAAAACAAAAAACAAGGAAATTCTTTTCAATTCCTTCAGGGTCTCTGATGAAACGTGGAATGACCCTATCTACAATGACAGCTGGATGTTGCATAAGGAGGGACACTTGGGACTGAGACGATTGGTGAGATTTGGTGAGCAAATGCAGACCCTTTAAAGCACAAATGGTTGGCACCCATACCATGGGTCCCAACTCTCCAGGTTGAAGGGAATATTACTACAGCTATAACATATACGGGAAACCTACGGAACGGAACCACTGTGAATACGAAAGGTTTCTAAAACTCAGCGAATAGTCCCTCTCCTGGTGCTCCGGTTTGACTTTCCATCTGGTTTACTATCAATCTCCCAAGTTGGAGAGACAGCCCCTTTAACCTCCTGGTTCGCACAGGTTTCCAATTTGGCAGAGGATGAAAGGGAAGAGTGAGAACCAATGAGAGAGTAGCTGTTAGGCATTTGGACTGGCACATATCACTGTAATTTCCCGGCAGGAAGAAGAATTAACCAAAGTCTCAGCCACCCACCTGGAACCAGTATAGGTCCTGAACCAAAATTTTGGACTTGCGGTCAGCTCACCAAAAACGAGTTGGAAAATGGAGCTCAGGGGCACAGCAATTCACAAACTGGCCAAGTAATAAAGGACAACTATCGTCCAAAAATCTGTTGAGGGAAGGCAACGAGGCGGACGTGAAAGCGAGGCAGAATAGCAGGAAAAAGATTTCAAGAGGCACGTGGGAATCGCCTTTAAAGCACAGGAAGTGGGGCACAACTTCGACAATTATGCACTTGGCCAAAAAGGGCGTGTGTGTTTTCTCCTGAATATATTCAGGAGAAAACGCATACGCCCTTTTGGCCAAGCAAACAAGCGGGCAATGCAAATCTGCACTACAAAGAAGTATCACTTCTCACCGGTCAAAAGGGACATCCACAAAATGTGTAAAAACCAGAAAGGCAAGACATGCCCTGGAAAACAGGGAGCCTTGTTATGCAGATGGGCGGGATGTAAATTGCCAACTGAGTCTCTGGAGGAGTGCATTGTGTTCCCTAAAACAAGTAAAGAACAGAGCTACAGAGCCAAGGGCTCTTCAAGTCTAGGGAATATACCTTGGGAAAATTGAAAATCAATAAGGCAGAGCCACCCCAAAATTTAGGGCTGCACTGCTTACAAGGACCTCAACTTGGGTACACCTTAAATATCCCAGGAAATATAAAAATGGTTCAAAAAATTGTGGTACTTACGTACGATGGAATATCCCTCAGCCATGAAATCAATGTCATAAGACCAGTAGCAGCAAAATGGTTGGATTCAGGTACGATGATTCTAAGTGAAATAAATCACACAGAAAAAGAAACTTATCATAAGATATCACTTATGAAGATCCTGTAAACATGGCTACACTTGAACTGAGTTAGGAAAGAGAACAGTATCTCACATTTAGAAAACACTCTTATGCCTGCTTAAGGGGGAAGGAGAGGTGGCGTGATGCATAAAACCAGAGTTTGATATAAGCACAGGTACCGTTCCAAAAACCAACTATGGAATAGACAAGACCTACACCTTCCTCAGTGAAAGGGACCCAAAACCCCATATTTCCGGCAGAGGAATATATCTGACTAGTAAGAATCTTAAAACCTATGTATTGATATGTCTCCCTAAGGGAAACAAGTGTGTCTAGACTGGCATAAACATGGCAGCGAGAATCAGCTCAAACCCACTATAAAAAGGAATTTCAAAAACAAAACAAGAAAACTGGGAAATTCTTTACAATTCCTTCAGGGTCTCTGATGAAACCTGGAATGACCCTATCTACAATGACAGCTGGATGTGGCATAAGGCTGGACACTTGGGACTGAGAGGATTGGTGAGATTGGGTGAGCAAATGCAGACCCTTTAAAGCACAAATGCTTGGCACCCATTCCATGAGTCCCAACTCTCCAGGTTGAAGGGAATATTAGTACAGTTATAACATGTACGGGAAACCTAGAGAACGGACACACTGTGAATACGAAAGGTTTCTAAAACTCAACGAATAGTCCCTCTCCTGGTGCTCTGGTTTGACTTTCCATCTGCTTTACTATAAACCTCCCAACTTAGAGAGACAGCCCCTTTAACCTCCTGGTTCACACAGGTTGCCAATTTGGCAGAGGATGAAAGGGAAGAGGGAGAACCAATGAGAGAGTAGCTGTTAGGCATTTGGACGGGCACATATCACTGTAATTTCCCGGCAGGAAGAAGAATTAACCAAAGTCTCAGCCACCCACCTGGAACCAGTATAGGTCCTGAACCAAAATTTTGGACTTGCGGTCAGCTCACCAAAAACGAGTTGAAAAATGGAGCTCAGGGGCACAGCAATTCACAAACTGGCCGAGTAATAAAGGACAACTATCGTCCAAAAATCTGTTGAGGGAAGGCAACGAGGCGGACTTGAAAGCGAGGCAGAATAGCAGGAAACAGATTTCAAGAGGTACGTTGGAATCGCCTTTTAAGCACTGGAAGAGAGGCAAAACTTCGACAATGATGCACTTGGCCAAAAAGGGCGTATGCGTTTTCTCCTGAATATATTCAGGAGAAAACGCATACGCCCTTTTTGGCCAAGCAAGCAAGCGGGCAATGCAAATCTGCACTACAAAGAAGTGTCACTTCCAACCGGTAAAAAGGGACATCCACAAAATGTGTAAAAACCAGAAAGGCAAGACAGGCCCTGGAGAACAGGGAGCCTTGTTATGCTGATGGGGGTGATGTAACTTGCCAACTGCCTCTCTGGAGGAGTGCATTGTGTTCCCTAAAACAAGTAAAGAACAGAGCTACAGAGCCAAGGGCACTTCCAGTCTAGGGAATATACCTTGGGAAACCTGAAAATCAATTAGACAGAGCCACCCCAAAATTTAGGGCTGCACTGCTTACAAAAATCTCAACTTGGGTACACCTTAAATATCCCAGGAAATATAAAAATGGTTCAAAAAATTGTGGTACTTCCGTACGATGGAATATCCCTCAGCCATGCAATCAATGGCATAAGACCAGTAGGAGCAAAATGAGTGGATTGAGGTATGATGCTTCTAAGTGAAATAAGTCACACAGAAAAAGAAACTTATATTAAGATATCACTTAGGAAGATCCTGTAAACATGGCTACACTTGAACTCAGTTAGGAAAGAGAACAGTGTCTCACATTTAGAAAACACTCTTATGCCTGCTTAAGGGGGAATGAGAGGTGGGGTGATGCATAAAACCAGAGTTTGATATAAGCACAGGTACCGTTCCAAAAACCATCTATGGAATAGACAAGACCTACACCTTCCTCAGTGAAAGGGATTCAAAACCCCATATTTCACGCAGAGGAATATATCTGACAAGTAAGAATCTTAAAACCTATGTATTGATATGTCTCCGTAAGGGAATCAAGTGTGTCTAGACTGGCATAAACATGGCAGCAAGAATCAGCTCAAACCCACCATAAAAAGGAATTTCAAAAACAAAACAAAAAAACTGGGAAATTCTTTACAATTCCTTCAGGGTCTCTGATGAAACCTGGAATGACCCTATCTACAACGACAGCTGGATGTGGCATAAGGAGGGACACTTGGGACTGAGACGATTGGAGAGATTGGGTGAGAAAATGCAGACCCTTTAAAGCACAAATGCCTGGCACCCATTCCATGGGTCCCAACTCTCCAGGTTTAAAGGAATATTACTACAGCTATAACATGTACGGGAAACCTAGAGAACAGACACACTGTGAATACGAAAGGTTTCTAAAACTCAACGAATAGTCCCTCTCCTGGTGCTCCGGTTTGATTTTCCATCTGCTTTACTATCAACCTCCCAACTTGGAGAGACAGCCCCTTTAACCTCCTGGTTTGCACAGGTTTCCAATTTGGCAGAGGATGAAAGGAAATAGGGAGAACCAATGAGAGAGTAGCTGTTAGGCATTTGGACGGGCACATATCAATGTAATTTCCCGGCAGGAAGAAGAATTAACCAAAGTCTCAGCACCCCCCCGGGAATAGCATAGGTCCTGAATCAAAATGTTGGACTTGCGGTCAGCTCACCAAAAACGAGTTGAAAAATGGAGCTCAGGGGCACAGCAATTCACAAACTGGCCGAGTAATAAAGGACAACTATCGTCCAAAAATCTGTTGAGGGAAGTCAACGAGGCGGACTTGAAAACGAGGCAGAATAGCAGGAAACAGATTTCAAGAGGTACGTTGGAATCGCCTTTCAAGCACAGAAAGAGGGGCACAACTTCGACAATGATGCACTTGGCCAAAAAGGGCGTATGCGTTTTCTCCTGAATATATTCAGGAGAAAATGCATACGCCCTTTATGGCCAAGCAAGCAAGCGGGCAATGCAAATCTGCACTACAAAGAAGTATCACTTTCCACCGGTCAAAAGGGACATCCACAAAATGTGTAAAAACCAGAAAGGCAAGACAGGCACTGGAGAACAGGGAGCCTTGTTATGCTGATGGGAGGGATGTAAATTGCCAACTGCCTCTCTGGGGGAGTGCATTGTGTTCCCTAAAACAAGTAAAGAACAGAGCTACAGAGCCAAGGGCACTTTCAGTCTAGGGAATATTCCTTGGGAAAACTGAAAATCAATAAGACAGAGCCACCCCAAAATTCAGGGCTGCACTGCTTACAAGGACCTCAACTTGGGTACACCTTAAATATCCCAGGAAATATAAAAATGGTTCAAAAAATTGTGGTACTTACGTATGATGGAATATCCCTCAGCCATGAAATCAATGTCATAAGACCAGTAGCAGCAAAATGGGTGGATTCAGGTACGATGATTCTAAGTGAAATAAGTCACACAGAAAAAGAAACTTATCATAAAATATCACTGATGAAGATCCTGTAAACATGGCTACCTTTGAACTGAGTTAGGAGAGAGAACATTGTCTCACATTTAGAAAACACTCTTATGCCTGCTTAAGGGTGAAGGAGAGGTGGGGTGAAGCAAAAAAACAGAGTTTGATATAAGCACAGGTACCGTTCCAAAAACCAAGTATGGAATAGAGAAGACCTACACCTTCCTCAGTGAATGGGACTCAAAACCCCTTATTTCCCGAAGAGGAATATATCTGACCAGTAAGAATCTTAAAACCTATGTATTGATATGTATCCGTAAGGGAATCAAGTGTGTCTAGACAGGCATAAACATGGCAGCGAGAATCAGCTCAAACCCACTATAAAAAGGAATTTCAAAAACAAAACAAAAAACAAGGAAATTCTTTTCAATTCCTTCAGGGTCTCTGATGAAACGTGGAATGACCCTATCTACAATGACAGCTGGATGTTGCATAAGGAGGGACACTTGGGACTGAGACGATTGGTGAGATTGGGTGAGCAAATGCAGACCCTTTAAAGCACAAATGGTTGGCACCCATACCATGGGTCCCAACTCTCCAGGTTGAAGGGAATATTACTACAGCTATAACATATACGGGAAACCTACGGAACGGAACCACTGTGAATACGAAAGGTTTCTAAAACTCAGCGAATAGTCCCTCTCCTGGTGCTCCGGTTTGACTTTCCATCTGGTTTACTATCAATCTCCCAAGTTGGAGAGACAGCCCCTTTAACCTCCTGGTTCGCACAGGTTTCCAATTTGGCAGAGGATGAAAGGGAAGAGTGAGAACCAATGAGAGAGTAGCTGTTAGGCATTTGGACGGGCACATATCACCCTAACTTCCCGGCAGGAAGAAGAATTAACCAAAGTCTCAGCACCCCCCCGGGAATAGCATAGGTCCTGAACCAAAATGTTGGACTTGCGGTCAGCTCACCAAAAACGAGTTGAAAAATGGAGCTCAGGGGCACAGCAATTCACAAACTGGCCGAGTAATAAAGGACAACTATCGTCCAAAAATCTGTTGAGGGAAGTCAACGAGGCGGACTTGAAAGCGAGGCAGAATAGCAGGAAACAGATTTCAAGAGGTACGTTGGAATCACCTTTCAAGCACAGGAAGAGGGGCACAACTTCGACAATGATGCACTTGGCCAAAAAGCGCGTATGCGTTTTCTCCTGAATATATTCAGGAGAAAACGCATACGCCCTTTTTGGCCAAGCAAGCAAGCGGGCAATGCAAATCTGCACTACAAAGAAGTATCACTTTCCACCGGTCAAAAGGGACATCCACAAAATGTGTAAAAACCAGAAAGGCAAGACAGGCCCTGGAGAACAGGGATCCTTGTTATGCTGATGGGCGGGATGTAAATTGCCAACTGCCTCTCCTGGGGAGTGCATTGTGTTCCCTAAAACAAGTAAAGAACAGAGCTACAGAGCCAAGGGCACTTCCAGTCTAGGGAATATTCCTTGGGAAAACTGAAAATCAATAAGACAGAGCCACCCCAATATTCAGGGCTGCACTGCTTACAAGGACCTCAACTTGGGTACACCTTAAATATCCCAGGAAATATAAAAATGGTTCAAAAAATTGTGGTACTTACGTATGATGGAATATCCCTCAGCCATGAAATCAATGTCATAAGACCAGTAGCAGCAAAATGGGTGGATTCAGGTACGATGATTCTAAGTGAAATAAGTCACACAGAAAAAGAAACTTATCATAAGATATCACTTATGAAGATCCTGTAAACATGGCTACCCTTGAACTGAGTTAGAAGAGAGAACATTGTCTCACATTTAGAAAACACTCTTATGCCTGCTTAAGGGTGAAGGAGAGGTGGGGTGAAGCAAAAAAACAGAGTTTGATATAAGCACAGGTACCGTTCCAAAAACCAAGTATGGAATAGACAAGACCTACACCTTCCTCAGTGAAAGGGACTCAAAACCCCTTATTTCCCGAAGAGGAATATATATGACCAGTAAGAATCTTAAAACCTATGTATTGATATGTATCCGTAAGGGAATCAAGTGTGTCTAGACTGGCATAAACATGGCAGCGAGAATCAGCTCAAACCCACTATAAAAAGGAATTTCAAAAACAAAACAAAAAACTGGGAAATTCTTTTAAATTCCTTCAGGGTCTCTGATGAAACGTGGAATGACCCTATCTACAATGACAGCTGGATGTTGCATAAGGAGGGACACTTGGGACTGAGAGGATTGGTGAGGTTGGGTGAGCAAATGCAGACCCTTTAAAGCAATAATGCATGGCACCCATTCCATGGGTCCCAACTTTCCAGGTTGAAGGGAATATTACTACAGTTATAACAAGTACGGGAAACCTAGAGAACGGACACACTGTGAATACGAAAGGTTTCTAAAACTCAACGAATAGTCGCTCTCCTGGTGCTCTGGTTTGACTTTCCATCTGCTTTACTATCAAACTCCCAACTTGGAGAGACAGCCCCTTTAACCTCCTGGTTCGCACAGGTTGCCAATTTGGCAGAGGATGAAAAGGAAGAGGGAGAACCAATGAGAGAGTAGCTGTTAGGCATTTGGACGTGCACATATCACTGTAATTTCCCGGCAGGAAGAAGTATTAACGAAAGTCTCAGCCACCCACTGGGAACCAGTATAGGTCCGGAACCAAAATTTTGGACTTGCGGTCAGCTCACCAAAAACGAGTTGAAAAATGGAGCTCAGGGGCACAGCAATTCAAAACTGGCCGAGTAATAAAGGACAACTATCGTCCAAAAATCTGTTGAGGGAAGGCAACGAGGCGGACTTGAAAGCGAGGTAGAATAGCAGGAAACAGATTTCAAGAGGTACGTTGGAATCGCCTTTAAAGCACAGGAAGAGGGGCACAAATTCGACAATGATGCACTTGGCCAAAAAGGGCATATGCGTTTTCTCCTGAATATATTCAGGAGAAAACGCATACGCCCTTTTTGGCCAAGCAAGCAAGCGGGCAATGCAAATCTGCACTACAAAGAAGTATCACTTCCCACCGGTCAAAAGGGACATCCACAAAATATGTAAAAACCAGAAAGGCAAGACAGGCCCTGGAGAACAGGGAGCCTTGTTATGCTGATGGGCGGGATGTAAATTGCCAACTGCCTCTCTGGAGGAGTGCATTGTGTTCCCTAAAACAAGTAAAGAACAGAGCTACAGAGCCAAGGGCACTTCCAGTCTAGGGAATATACCTTGGGAAAACTGAAAATCAATAAGACAGAGCCACCCCATAATTTAGGAGTGCACTGCTTACAAGGACCTCAACTTGGGTACACCTTAAATATCCCAGGAAATATAAAAATGGTTCAAAAAATTGTGGTACTTACGTACGATGGAATATCCCTCAGCCATGAAGTCAATGTCATAAGACCAGTAGCAGCAAAATGGGTGGATTCAGGTACGATGATTTTAAGTGAAATAAGTCACACAGAAAAAAGAAACTTATCATAAGATATCACTTATGAAGATCCTGTAAACATGGCTAAACTTGAACTGAGTTAGGAAAGAGAACATTGTCTCACATTTAGAAAACACTCTTATGCCTGCTTAAGGGGGAAGGAGAGGTGGGGTGATGCATAAAACCAGAGTTTGATATAAGCACAAGTACCGTTCCAAAAACCAACTATGGAATAGACAAGACCTACACCTTCCTCAGTGAAAGGGACTCAAAACCCCATATTTCCCGCCGAGGAATATATCTGACTAGTAAGAATTTTAAAACCTATGTATTGATATGTCACCGTAAGGGAATCAAGTGTGTCTAGACTGGCATAAACATGGCAGTGAGAATCAGCTCAAACCCACTATAAAAAGGAATTTCAAAAACAAAACAAAAAAACTGGGAAATTCTTTACAATTCCTTCAGGGTCTCTGATGAAACCTGGAATGACCCTATCTACAACGACAGCTGGATGTGGCATAAGGCTGGACACTTGGGACTGAGACGATTGGTGAGATTAGGTGAGCAAATGCAGAACCTTTAAAGCAATAATGCATGGCACCCATTCCATGGGTCCCAACTCTCCAGGTTGAAGGGAATATTACTACAGTTATAACATGTACGGGAAACCTAGAGAACGGACACTCTGTGAATACGAAAGGTTTCTAAAACTCAACGAATAGTCCCTCTCCTGGTGCTCCGGTTTGACTTTCCATCTGCTTTACTATCAAGCTCCCAACTTGGAGAGACAGCCCCTTTAACCTCCTGGTTCGCACAGGTTGCCAATTTGGCAGAGGATGAAAGGGAAGAGGGAGAACCAATGAGAGAGTAGCTGTTAGGCATTTGGACGGGCACATATCACTGTAATTTCCCGGCAGGAAGAAGAATTAACCAAATTCTCAGCCACCCACCGGGAACCAGTATAGGTCCGGAGCAAAATTTTTGACTTGCGGTCAGCTCACCAAAAACGAGTTGAAAAATGGAGCTCAGGGGCACAGCAATTCACAAACTGGCCGAGTAATAAAGGAAAACTATCGTCCAAAAATCTGTTGAGGGAAGGCAACGAGGCGGACTTAAAAGCGAGGCAGAATAGCAGGAAAGAGATTTCAAGAGGTACATTGGAATCGTCTTTAAAGCACAGGAAGAGGGGCACAACTTCGACAATGATGCACTTGGCCAAAAAGGGTGTATGCATTTTCTCCTGAATATATTCAGGAGAAAACGCATACGCCCTTTTTGGCCAAGCAAGCAAGCGGGCAATGAAAATCTGCACTACAAAGAACTATCACTTACCACCGGTCGAAAGACACATCCACAAAATGTGTAAAAACCAGAAAGGCAAGACAGGTCCTAGAGAACACGGAGCCTTGTTATGCTGACGGGCGGCATGTAAATTGCCAACTGCCTCTCTGGAGGAGTGCATTGTGTTCCCTAAAACAAGTAAAGAACAAAGCTACAGAGCCAAGGGCACTTCCTGTCTAGGGAATATACCTTGGGAAAACTGAAAATCAATAAGACAGAGTCACCCCAAAATTTAGGGCTGCACTGCTTACAAGCACCTCAACTTGGGTACACCTTAAATATCCTAGGAAATATAAAAATGGTTCAAAAATTGTGGTACTTACGTACGATGGAATATCCCTCAGCCATGAAATCAATGTCATAAGACCAGTAGCAGCAAAATGGGTGGATTCAGGTACGATGATTCAAAGTGAAATAAGTCACAGAGAAAAAGAAACTTATCATAAGATATCACTTATGAAGATCCTGTAAACATGGCTACACTTGAACTGAGTTAGGAAAGAGAACAGTGTCTCACATTTAGAAAATACTCTTTTGCCTGCTTAAGGGGGAAGGAGAGGTGGGGTGATGCATAAAACCAGAGTTTGATATAAGCACAGGTACCGTTCCAAAAACCAAATATGGAATAGACAAGACCTACACCTTCCTCAGTGAAAGGGATTCAAAACCCCATATTTCCCGCAGAGGAATATATCTGACTAGTAAGAATCTTAAAACCTATGTATTGATATGTCTCCGTAAGGGAATCAAGTGTGTCTAGACTGGCATAAACATGGCAGCGAGAATCAGCTCAAACCCTCTATAAAAAGGAATTTCAAAAACAAAACAAAAAAACTGGGAAATTCTTTACAATTCCTTCAGGGTCTCTGATGAAACCTGGAATGACCCTATCTACAACGACAGCTGGATGTGGCATAAGGCTGGACACTTGGGACTGAGACGATTGGTGAGATTGGGTGAGCAAATGCAGACCCTTTAAAGCAATAATGCATGGCACCCATTCCATTGTTCCCAACTCTCCAGGCTGAAGGGAATATTACTACAGCAATAACATGTATGGGAAACCTAGAGAATGGACACACTGTGAATACGAAAGGTTTCTAAAACTCAACGAATAGTCCCTCTCCTGGTGCTCAAGTTTGACTTTCCATCTGCTTTACTATCAATCTCCCAACTTGGAGAGACAGCCCCTTTAACCTCCTGGTTCGCACAGGTTTCCAATTTGGCAGAGGATGAAAGGGAAGAGGGAAAACCAATGAGAGAAGAGCTGTTAGGCATTTGGATGGGTAAATATCACTCTAACTTCCCGGCAGGAAGAAGAATTAACCAAAGTCTCAGCCACCCACCGGGAACAAGCATAGGTCCTGAACCAAAATTTTGGACTTGCGGTCAGCTCAAAAAAAACGAGTTGCAAAATGGAGCTCAAGGGCACAGCAATTCACAAACGGGCAGAGTAATAAAGGACAACTATCGTCCAAAAATCTGTTAAGGGAAGGCAACGAGGCGGACTTGAATGCGAGGCCGAATAGCAGGAATCAGATTTCAAGAGGTACGTTGGAATTGCCTTTAAAGCACAGGAAGAGGGGCACAACTTCGACAATGATGCACTTGGCCAAAAAGGGCGTATGCGTTTTCTCCTGAATATATTCAGGAGAAAACGCATACACCCTTTTTGGCCAAGCAAGCAAGCGGGCAATGCAAATGTGCACTACAAAGAAGTATCACTTCCCACCAGTCAAAAGGTACATCCACAAAATGTGTAAAAAGCAGAAAGGCAAGACATGCCCTGGAGAGCATGGAGCCTTGTTATGCTGATGGGCTGGATATAAATTGCCAACTGCCTCTCTGGAGGAGTGCATTGTGTTCTCTAAAACAAGTAAACAACAGAGCTACAGAGCCAAGGGCACTTCCAGTCTAGGGAATATACCTTGGGAAAAATGAAAATCAATAAGACAGAGCCACCCCAAAATTTAAGGCTGCACTGCTTACAAGGACCTCAACTTGGGTACACCTTAAATATCCCAGGAAATATAAAAATGGTTCAAAAAATTGTGGTACTTTCATACGATGGAATATCCCTCAGCCATGAAATCAATGTCATAAGACCAGTCGCAGCAAAATGGGTGGATTCAGGTACAATGAATCTAAGTGAAATAAGTCACACAGAAAAAGAATCTTATCATAAGATATCATTAATGAAGATCCTGTAAACATGGCTACACTTGAACTGAATTAGGAAAGAGAGCAGTGTCTCATATATAGAAAACACTCTTATGCCTGCTTAAGGGGGAAGGAGAGGTGGGGTGATGCATAAAACCAGAGTTTGATATAAGCACAGGTACCGTTCCAAAAACCAACTATGGAATAGACAAGACCTACACCTTTCTCAGTGATAAGGACTCAAAACCCCATAGTTCTCGCAGAGGAATATATCTGACTAGGAAGAATCTTAAAACCTATGTATTGATATGTCTCCATAAGGGAATCAAATGTGTCTAGACTGGCATAAACATGGCAGCGAGAATCAGCTCAAACCCACTATAAAAAGGAATATCAAAAACAAAACAAAAAAACTGTGAAATTCTTTACAATTCCTTCAGGGTCTCTGATGAAACCTGGAATGACCCTATCTACAACGACAGCTGGCTGTGGCATAAGGCTGGACACTTGGGTCTGAGAGGATTGGTGGGATTGGGTGAGAAAATGCAGACCCTTTAAATCACAAATGTCTGGCACACATTCCATGGGTCCCAACTCTCCAGGTTGAAGGGAAAATTACTACAGTTATAACATGTACAGGAAACCTAGAGAACAGACACACAGTGAATACGAAAGGTTTCTAAAACTCAACGAATAGTCCCTCTCCTGGTGCTCCGGTTTGACTGGCCATCTGCTTTACTATCAATCTCCCAACTTGGAGAGACAGCGCCTTTAACCTCCTGGTTCGCAGAGATTGCCAATTTGGCAGAGGATGAAAGGGAAGAGGGAGAACCAATGAGAGAGTAGCTGTTAGGCATTTGGATGGGCACATATCACTCTAACTTCCTGGCAGGAAGATGAGTTAACCAAAGTCTCAGCCCCCCCACCGGGAAACAGCATAGGACCTGAACCAAAATTTTGGACTTTCGGTCAGCTCACAAAAAACGAGTGCAAAATGGAGCTGAAGGGCACAGCAATTCATAAACTGGCCGAGTAATAAAGGACAACTATCGTCCAAAAATCTGTTGAGGGAAGGCAACGAGGCGGACTTGAAAGCGAGGCAGAATAGCAGGAAACAGATTTCAAGAAGTACGTTGGAATCGCCTTTAAAGCACAGGAAGAGGGGCACAACTTCGACAATGACGCCCTTGGCCAAAAAGGGCGTATGCGTTTTCTCCTGAATATATTCAGGAGAAAACGCATACGCCCTTTTTGGCCAAGCAGGCAAGCGGGCAATGCAAATCTGCACTACAAAGAAGTATCACTTCCCACCGGTTAAAAGGGATATCCACAAAATGTGTAAAAACCAGAAAGGCAAGACAGGAGCTGGAGAACAGGGAGCCTTGTTATGCTGATGGGGGGGATGTAAATTGCCAACTGCCTCTCTGGAGGAGTGCACTGTGTTCCCTAAAAGAAGTAAACAACAGAGCAACAGAGCCAAGGGCACTTCCAGTCTAGGGAATATACCTTGGGAAAACTGAAAATCGATAAGACACAGCCACCCCAATATTTAGGGCTGCACTGCTTACAAGATCCTCAACTTGGGTACACCATAAATATACCAGGAAAGATAAAAATGGTTCAAAAAATTGTGGTTCTTACATACGATGGAATATCCCTCAGCCATACAATCAATGTCACAAGACCAGTAGCAGCAAAATGATTGGATTCAGGTACGATGATTCTAAGTGAAATAAGTCACACAGAAAAAGAAACTTATCATAAGATATCACTTATGAAGATCCTGTAAACATGGCTACACTTGAACTGAGTTAGGAAAGAGAACAGAGCCACACATTTGGAAAACACTCTTATGCCTGCTTAAGGGGGAAGGAGAGGTGGGGTGATGCATAAAACCAGAGTTTGATATAAGCACAAGTACCATTCCAAAAACCAACTATGGAATAGACAAGACCTAGACCTTCCTCAGTGAAAGGGACTCAAAACCACATATTTCCCACAGAGGAATATATCTGACAAGTAAGAATCTTAAAACCTATGTATTGATATGTCTCCATAAGGGAATCAAGCGTGTCTAGACTGGCATAAACATGGCAGCGAGAACCAGCTCAAACCCACTATAAAAAGGAATTTCAAAAACAAAACAAAACAACAATGGAAATTCTTCACAATTCCTTCAGGGTCTCTGATGAAACCTGGACTGACCCAATCTACAACGACAGCTGATTGTGGCATAAGGCTGGACACTTGGGACTGAGAGGATTGGTGAGATTCGGTGAGCAAATGCAGACCCTTTAAAGCAATAATGAATGGTACGCATTCCATGGTTCCCAACTCTCCAGCTTTAAGGGACTATTACGACAGATATAACATGTAAGGGAAAAATAGAGAATGGACACACTGTGAATATGAAAGGTTTCTAAAACTCAACGAATAGTCCCTCTCCTGGTGCTCCGGTTTGATTTTCCAACTGCTTTTCTATCAATCTCCCAACTTGGAGAAACAGCCCCTTTAACCTCCTGGTTCGCACAGTTGCCAATTTGGCAGAGGATGAAAGGGAATAGGGAGAACGAGTGAGAGAGTAGCTCTAAGGCATTTGGACGGGCACATATCACTCTAATTTCCCAGCAGGAAGAAGAATTAACCAAAGTCTCAGCACCCAACCGGGAACCAGTATAGGTCCTGAACCACAATTTTGGACTTTCGGTCAGCTCACAAAAAACAAGTTGAAAAATGGAACTCATGGGCACAGCAATTCACAAACTGGCAGAGTAATAAAGACAACTATTGTCCAAAAATCTGTTGAGGGAAGGCAACGACGTGGACTTGAAAGCTAGGCAGAATAGCAAGAAACAGATTTCAAGTGGTACGTTGGAATTGACTTAAAAGCACAGGATGAGGGGCACAACTTCAACAATGATGCACTTGAGCAAAAAGGGCATATCCGTTTTCTCCTGAATATATTCAGGAGAAAACGCATACGCCTTTTTTGGCCAAGCAAGCAAGCGGGAAATGCAAATCTGCACTAGAAAGAAGTATCACTTCCCACTGTTCAAAAGGGACATCCACAAAATGTGTAAAATCCAGAAAGGCAAGACCGGCCCCGGAGAACAGGGAGGCTTCTTTTGCTGATGGGCGGGATGTAAACTGCCAACTGCATCTCTGGAGGAGTGCATTGTGTTCCCTAATACAACTAAACAACAGAGCTACAGAGGCAAGGGCACTTCCAGTCTAGGGAATATACCTTGGGAAACCTGAAAATCAATAAGACAGAGCCACCCCAAAATTTAGGGCTGCACTGCTTACAAGAACCTCAACTTGGGTACACCTTAAATATCCCAGGAAATATAAAAATGGTTCAAAAAATTGTGGTACTTCCGTACGATGGAATATCCCTCAGCCATGCAATCAATGGCATAAGACCAGTAGCAGCAAAATGAGTGGATTGAGATATGATGCTTCTAAATGAAATAAGTCACACAGAAAAAGAAACTTATATTAAGATATCACTTATGAAGATCCTGTAAACATGGCTACACTTGAACTCAGTTAAGAAAGAGATCAGAGTCTCATCTTTGGAAAACACTCTGATACCTGCTTAAGGGGGAATGAGAGGTGGGGTGATGCATAAAACAAGAGTTTGATATAAGCACAGGTACCGTTCCAAACACAAACTATGGAATAGACAAGACCTACACCTTCGTCAGTGAAAGGGACCCGAGGCATCTGTGAGTAACCGTGAGCTGAGCCCCAGGCCAGCTGCTGCTGAACTTTTCCCACCCTTCCCAGGTAAATCACCTGAATATGTACAAGGGCTTGAAAGCCTAGAGGAAGGGCCGTGGAGCCACTCCAGCGACAGCACGCAGGCCAACTTGGTGCCTACAGGCCAGCCAGGATGGTCCTGGCCCTGGGCGCTCTTCTGGAAGCTTTCCATTGCCCTGCCTGAGATACCCCTCCTGTCCCTGCCCCCACTGCTTTTTTCCTTCCTCACCTCTGTCCGGAGAGAAATTCCAACGGAAGGTATGGGTGACACATCCTCTTCTTTACAGGTGGAAGCCTGGCAACTCCTGCAGAAAGTCCAGCAGAGACCCACTCACACCGGGCCACCCACAAAGCCGTGGCCCCTCCCTCCCTCCCACCAGCACAGCCCCGAGACTGCTGACGGGGCAGAGATCATGGAGTCAGGCACAGCTTCAGGGGCTATTGCTGCCTGCAGCGCTGTTTATATTGACCTCATCCCAGGCACACCTGGGGAGGGCCAGCTGGCAGGGTCAGGCTACCCAGGTCAGCTAATCCTCAGCCCTCAGGGAATCACATTGTTGAAAATGGACCTCGCTGAGGCAGAATAGAAGCCAAGGAATAAAAGGACACAATGCCATTTGCAGCACCGTAGGTGTGTCTAGAGGTAATCACGTGACTTGAAGTAAGTCAGAAAGTGAAAGACACATATGATATCTTATCTCTTATAGGTGTGACCGAAAAATGGATACCAGGACAGATATTTCCACGGAGAAGGGCAATCACAGATTCATTAAAAAAACTTATGGTTCACCAATGGAAACGTGTGAGGGTTGGTTTCATTATGATATTGGGGTTAACAGACATATACAAACACAGGTGACATATATAATCACCAAAGACCTACAGAATACCAAGAGAAGACTACTCAACATTCTGTCATAAGGTACATGGGAAAAGGATCCCAGGAAGAACAGACATATGTATATGTGTAAAAGAACCACATCTTCCACACCTACAACAAGCCAAACATTGTAATCAAATTTGCTGTAATAAAAAATAAAAAATTAAATTAAAAACACGAACAAGAAGTAGTGAGACAAACTTGAGGGGCTTTCTCCTGGCACATTGCATTCTAAATTCCAATCTAGAACAGGACTTCCATTGAGGCTCTGTTGCCCCAGTAACCAGATTTGGTAAGGGAGAACTGCTACCACCTTGTGGCCGTTTCACACAACAGCAGCTTTAATTTCAGCGCTAATGGTCTGTTGTTATTCAAAATCATTGCAGGCCTGTAAATGACACCTGCCCTGAAAACAAATCCTGGGTTCATATATCGACCAAAAAATTCAAAGGACGTCCATATTTCAAAACGACAGTTTCAAAAGGCATATTTTACACACATTAGTGTTCTGCTTCTTTTTCTTTCTTTCTTTTTTTGTTAAAAAAACGGGAATGGCAAAAAGCATCCCTCAGAATGGGCGAAAATATTTGCAAACGTATCAATGGACAAAATTTTAATCTCCAATATATATAAAGAGCTCATGCAGCTTAATATTAAAAAAACAAACAACCCAATACAAAAATGGGCAGAAGATCTAAAGAGACGTTTCTTCAAAGAAGACACAGAGATGGCCAAGACGCACATGAAAAGCTGCTCAACATCACTAATTATTAGAGAAATGCAAATCAAAACTACAATGAGGTATCACCTCACACCTGTTACAATTGGCATCATCAGAAAATCTACAAACAACGAATTCTGGGGAGGGTGTGGACAAAAGGATCCCTCTTCCTACTAGTGGTGGAAATGTAAATTGATGCAGTCACGATGGAGAACAGTATGGAGTTTCCTTAAAAAAACTAGAAATAGAATTACCATATGATCCAGCAATCCCACTTCTGGGCATATACCCAGAGAAAACCATAAATCAAAAAGGCACATTCACCACAATGCTCATTTCAGCACTATTTACGATAGCCAGGTAATGGAAGCCACCTAAATACCCACAGACAGACGAATGGATAAAGATGTGGTACATATATAAAATGGAATATTACTCAGCCATAAGAAGGAATGAAACTGGGTCATTTGTAGAGACGTCGATGGATCTAGAGACTGTCATACAGAATGAAGTAAGTCGAAAGAGACAAACAAACATTGTATATTAATGCATATATGTGGAACCTAGAAAAATGGTACAGATGAACTGGTTTGCAGGGAAGAAATAGAGACACAGATGTAGAGAACACACATATGGACACCAAGTGTGGGAAGCCATGGGGAGGTGGTGTTGGGATGAGTTGGGAGATTGGGATTGACCTGTATACATATATATGCATAAAATACATAACTAATAATAACCTGCTGTATAAAAAAATAAATAAAATTAAATTTTAAAATTTTAAAAAATAACATTTAAAAATAAAACAGAAAAAAGTTCTTCCCTTCACACAGATGTATTTATATGAATGAATTATTTCCATGCTTATATCTATAAATACATAAAAGAGGAATAAAATCTAACTTGAACCAAAAAAGAAAAAAAAAAAAAAACCTGAACACACGACTTAGACAGAGGAAAACACAATCAGGGCACTTGCTCCATCGGTAAACAATTCTGAAATTGGTCAGAGGTGGGGAATCATCTCCCATAGAGCCAGCAGCCCACTCCTACGCAAGGAGCGTCCTCATTGCAAAGCGGGGGGCCATGCCGAGGCATCTGTGAGTAACCGTGAGCTGAGCCCCAGGCCAGCTGCTGTTGAACTTTTCCCACCCTTCCCAGGTAAAACACCTGAATATGTACAAGGACTTGAAAGCCTAGAGGAAGGGCCGTGGAGCCACACCAGCGACAGCACGCAGGCCAACTTGGTGCCTGCAGGCCAGCCAGGATGGTCCTGGCCCTGGGTGCTCTTCTGGAGACTTTCCATTGCCCTGCCTGAGATACCCCTCTTGTCCCGGCCCCCACTGCTTTTTTCCTTCCTCACCTCTGTCCGGAGAGAAATTCCAGCGGAAGGTATGGGTGACACATCCTCTTCTTTACAGGTGGAAGCCTGGCAACTCCTGCAGAAAGTCCAGCAGAGACCCACTCACAACGGGCCACCCACAAAGCCGTGGCCCCTCACTCCCTCCCACCAGCACAGCCCCGAGACTGCTGACGGGGCAGAGAATATGGAGTCAGGCACAGCTTCAGGGGCTATTGCTGCCTGCAGCGCTGTTTATATTGACCTCAACCCAGGCACACCTGGGGAGGGCCGGCCGGCAGGGTCAGGCTACCCAGGTCAGCTAATCCTCAGCCCTCAGGGAATCACATTGTTGAAAATGGACCTCGCTAAGGCAGAATAGAAGCCAAGGAATAAAAGGACACAATGCCATTTGCAGCACCGTAGGTGTGTCTAGATGTAATCACGTGACTTGTAGTAAGTCAGAAAGTGAAAGACACATATCATATCATATTTCTTATAGGTGTGACCAAAAAATGGATACCAGGGCAGATATTTCCACGGAGAAGGGCAATCACAGATTCATTCAACAAACTTATTGTTCACCAATGGAAAGGTGTGAGGATTTGTTTCATTATGATATTGGGGTTAACAGACATATACAAACACAGGTGACATATATAATGACCAAAGACCTACAGAATACCAAGAGAAGACTACTCAACATTCTGTCATAAGGTACATGGGAAAAGGATCCCAGGAAGAACAGACATATGTATATGTGTAAAAGAACCACATCTTCCACACCTACAACAAGCCAAACACTGTAATCAAATTACCTGTAATAAAAAATAAAAAATTAAATTAAAAACACGAACAAGAAGTAGTGAGACAAACTTGAGGGGCTTTCACCTGGCACATTCCATTCTAAATTCCAATCTAGAACACGACTTCCATTGAGGCTCTGTTGCCCCAGTAACCAGATTTGGTAAGGGAGAACTGCTGCCAGCTTGTGGCCGTTTCATAAAACAACAGCTTTTATACCAGCGCTAATGGTCAGTTGATATTCAAAATCATTGCAGGCCTGTAAATGACACCTGCCCTGAAAACAAATCCTGGGTTCATATATCGGCCAAAAAATTCAAAGGATGTCCATATTTCAAAACGACAGTTTCAAAAGGCATATTTTACACACATTAGTCTTCTGCTTCTTTTTCTTTCTTTCTTTTTTTGTTAAAAAAACGGGAATGGCAAAAAGCATCCCTCAGAATGGGCGAAAATATTTGCAAACGAATCAATGGACAAAGGTTTAATCTCCAATATATATAAAGAGCTCATGCAGCTTAATATTAAAAAAAACAAACAACCCAATACAAAAATGGGCTGAAGATCTACAGAGCCGTTTCTTCAAAGAAGACACAGAGATGGACAAGACACATGTGAAAAGCTGCTCAACATCACTAATTATTAGAGAAATGCAAATCAAAACTACAATGAGGTATCACCTCACACCTGTTAGAATCGGCATCATCAGAAAATCTACAAACAACAAATTTTGGGGAGGGTGTGGACAAAAGGATCCCTCTTCCACTAGTGGTGGAAATGTAAATTGATACAGTCACGATGGAGAACAGTATGGAGTTTCCTTAAAAAACTAGAAAGACAATTACCATATGATCCAGCAATCCCACTTCTGGGCATATACCCAGAGAAAACCATACATCAAAAAGGCACATTCACCACAATTCTCATTTCAGCACTATTTACGATAGCCAGGTAATGGAAGCCACCTAAATACCCACAGACAGACGAATGGATAAAGATGTGGTACATATACAAAATAGAATATTACTCAGCCATAAGAAAGAATGAAACTGGGTCATTTGTAGAGACGTCGATGGATCTAGAGACTGTCATACAGAATGAAGTAAGTCAGAAAGAGAAAAACAGATATTGTATGTTAATGCATATATGTGGAGCCTAGAAAAATGGTACAGATGAACTGGTTTGCTGGGAAGAAATAGAGACACAGAGGTAGAGAACACACGTATGGACACCAAGTGTGGGAAGCCATGGGGAGGTAGTGCTGGGATGAGTTGGGAGACTGGGATTGACCTGTATACATGTATATGCATAAAATACATAACTAATAATAACCTGCTGTATAAAAAATAAATAAAATTAAATTTCAAAATTTTTAAAAATAAAATTTAAAAATAAAACAGAAAAAAGTTCTTCCCTTCACACAGATGTATTTATATGAATGAATTATTTCCATGCTTCTATCTATAAATACATAAAAGAGGAATAAAATCTAACTTGAACCAAAAAAGAAAAAAAAAAAAAACCTGAACCCACGAGTTAGACAGAGGAAAACCCTATCAGGGCACTTGCTCCAGTGGTAAACAATTCTGAAATTGGTCAGAGGTGGGGAATCATCTCCCATAAAGCCAGCAGCCCACTCCTATGCAAGGATTGACCTCATTGCAAAGCGGGGGGCCATGCCGAGGCATCTGTAAGTAACCGTGAGCTGAGCCCCAGGCCAGCTGCTGTTGAACTTTTCCCACCCTTCCCAGGTAAAACACCTGAATATGTAAAAGGGCTTGAAAGCCTAGAGGAAGGGCGGTGGGGCCACACCAGCGACAACACGCAGGCCAACTTGGTGCCTGCAGGCCAGCCAGGATGGTCCTGGCCCTGGGTGCTCTTCTGGAAGCTTTCCATTGCCCTGTCTGAGATACCCCTCCTGTCCCGGCACCCACTGCTTTTTTCCTTCGCCACCTCTGTCCAGAGAGAAATTCCAGCGGAAGGTATGGGTGACACATCCTCTTCTTTACAGGTGGCATCCTGGCAACTCCTGCAGAAAGTTCAGCAGAGACCCACTCATACCGGGCCACCCACAAAGCCGTGGCCCCTCACTCCCTCCCACCAGCACAGCCCCGAGACTGCTGACGGGGCAGAGATCATGGAGTCAGGCACAACTTCAGGGGCTATTTCTGCCTGCAGCACTGCTTATATTGAACTCAAACCAGGCACACCTGGGGAGGGCCGGCCGGCAGGGTCAGGCTACCCAGGTCAGCTAATCCTTAGCCCTCAGGGAATCACATTTTTGAAAATGGACCTCGCTGAGGCAGAATAGAAGCCAAGGAATAAAAGGACACAATGCCATTTGCAGCACCGTAGGTGTGTCTAGATGTAATCACGTGACTTGTAGTAAGTCAGAAAGTGAAAGACACATATCATATCATATCTCTTATAGGTGTGACCGAAAAATGGATACCAGGGCAGATATTTCCACGGAGAAGGGCAATCATAGATTCATTCAACAAACTTATGGTTCACCAATGGAAAGGTGTGAGGGTTGGTTTCATTATGATATTGGGGTTAACAGACATATACAAACACAGGTGACATATATAATCACCAAAGACCTACAGAATACCAAGAGAAGACTACTCAACATTCTGTCATAAGGTACATGGGAAAAGGATCCCAGGAAGAACGACATCTGTATATGTGTAAAAGAACCACATCTTCCACACCTACAACAAGCCAAACATTGTAATCAAATTTTCTGTAATAAAAAATAAAAAATTAAACTAAAAACACGAACAAGAAGTAGTGAGACAAACTTGAGGGGCTTTCTCCTGGCACATTCCATTCTAAATTCCAATCTAGAACACGACTTCCATTGACGCTCTGTTGCCCCTGTAACCAGATTTGGTAAAGGAGAACTGCTGCCACATTGTGGCCATTTCACAAAACTGCAGCTTTAAGCCCAGCGCTAATGGTCAGTTGATATTCAAAATCATTGCAGGCCTGTAAATGACACCTGCCCTGAAAACAAATCCTGGGTTCATATATCGACCAAAAAATTCAAAGGACGTCCATATTTCAAAACGACAGTTTCAAAAGGCATATTTTACACACATTAGTCTTCTGCTTCTTTTTCTTTCTTTCTTTTTTTGTTAAAAAAACGGGAATGGCAAAAAGCATCCCTCAGAATGGGCGAAAATATTTGCAAACGAATCAATGGACAAAGGTTTAATCTCCAATATATATAAAGAGCTCATGCAGCTTAATATTAAAAAAACAAACAACCCAATACAAAATTGGGCAGAAGATCTAAAGAGACGTTTCTTCAAAGAAGACACAGAGATGGCCAAGACGCACATGAAAAGCTGCTCAACATCACTAATTATTAGAGAAATGCTAATCAAAACTACAATGAGGTATCACCTCACACCTGTTAGAATCGGCATCATCAGAAAATCTACAAACAACAAATTCTGGGGAGGGTGTGGACAAAAGGATCCCTCTTCCACTAGTGGTGGAAATGTAAATTGATACAGTCACGATGGAGAACAGTATGGAGTTTCCTTAAAAAAACTAGAAATAGAATTACCATATGATCCAGCAATCCCACTTCTGGGCATATACCCAGAGAAAACCATAAATCAAAAAGGCACATTCACCACAATGCTCATTTCAGCATTATTTACGATAGCCAGGTAATGGAAGCAACCTAAATACCCACAGACAGACGAATGGATAAAGATGTGGTACATATATAAAATGGAATATTACTCAGCCATAAGAAGGAATGAAACTGGGTCATTTGTAGAGACGTCGATGGATCTAGAGACTGTCATACAGAATGAAGTAAGTCAGAAAGAGAAAAACAAATATTGTATATTAATGCATATATGTGGAACCTAGAAAAATGGTATAGATGAACTGCTTTGCAGGGAAGAAATAGAGACACAGAGGTAGAGAACACACGTATGGACACCAAGTGTGGGAAGCCATGGGGTGGTGGTGGTGGCATATGTTGGGAGATTGGGATTGACCTGTATACATGTATATGCATAAAATACATAACTAATAATAACCTGCTGTATAAAAACATAAATAAAATTAAATTTTAAAATTTTAAAAAATAAAATTTAAAAATAAAACAGAAAAAAGTTCTTCCCTTCACACAGATGTATTTATATGAATGAATTATTTCCATGCTTATATCAATAAATACATAAAAGAGGAATAAAATCTAACTTGAACCAAAAAAGGAAAAAAAAACCTGAACCCACCAGTTATACAGAGGAAAACCCTATCAGGGCACTTGCTCCAGCGGTAAACAATTCTGAAATTGGTCAGACGTGGGGTATCATCTCCCATACAGCCAGCAGCCCACCCCCCAAGCAAGGAGGGTCCTCATTGCAAAGCTGGGGGACCAAGCCAAGGCATCTGTGAGTAAACGTGAGCTGAGCCCCAGTCCTGCTGCAGCTGAACTCTTCCCACCCTTTCCAGTTAAAACACCTGAATATGTACAAGATCTTGAAAGCCTAGCGGTAGGGCTGTGGAGCCACACCAGCGACAGCACACAGGCCGACTTGGTGCCTGCAGGCCAGTCAGGATGGTCCTGTCCCCATATGCTCTTCTGGAAGCTTTCCATTTCCCTGCCTGAGATACCCCTCCTGCCACGGCCCCCACTGCTTTTTTACTTCCACACCTCTGCCTGGGGAGAAATTCCAGTGGCAGGTATGGGTGACACATCCTCTTCTTTAGCAGGTGGCAGCCTGGCAACTCCTGAAGAAAGTCCAGCAGAGCCCCACTCACACTGGGCCACCCACAAAGCCACGGCCCCTCACTCCCTCCCACCAGCACAGCCCCGGCACTGCCTACGGGGCAGAGAATATGGCGTCAGTCACAGCTACAAGGGCTGTCGCTCACTGGAGAGCTGTTTATATTGCCCTCAACCCATGCACACCTGTGGAAGGCTGGCAGGCAGTTTCAGGCTGCCAAAATCAGCCAATTCTCACCCCTCAGGGGCTCACAGTTGCAGGAAATGAAACTTGCTAAACGGGCCAGGCCCTAGGAACAGGTGTGGGCTCTTGAGAGTCAGGAGAGACAAGGGGCTGCAGCTGCGGCTTGTTTTCTTATCATTTTATCTGGTCCATGAGTGGAAAACAATTTCAAGAAGACCCTATCCTAATGAGAGGAACCAAGGAGTCAGGGAGAGGAGTGATGGTGGGTGGAGACAGAGGCCTGGTGCCCTGGCTGCAGTGGAAGTGTCTGGAAGACCAGGCAGAAAGAGCCTGCAGAGAGTGATAGCCATGGTCACAGACCTGTCAGAGCTGCTGTTTGTTAGTTCAAGTCCTGCTTTGAGTTATTCTGTGTCAGCTGTGAGCGACAGGTGAGCTGGGGTTTCTCTGCAAGGTGGGCTAGGTGCACAGTTCCTGTGTGTCCAGCCATGCTGGGGTACCTGCCCAGGGGAGCTCCGTATCCTGGGAAGGGCCTGAGTAGGAGAGCCCCATGGGCTGCTGGGTAGCTGCAGAGGTGAGCTCCATACCCTGGGAGGGACTTGACCACGAGAGCCCCGTGGGCTGTGGGGTAGGGGTGCAGCCCAGGTGAGCTCCATATCCTGGGATTGGCCTGACCACGAGAGCCCCATGGGCTGCTGGAGACCTGGTAAAGGATATCAGGACAGTCAGTGAAGCCACCGAGGATATACATCCAGTAGCTCCTATTTCCTACTCCCTGCTGGTCATTCTACCTTCCACCAGGCCATGGCATTCTGTATTAGACTTCAATGATGCCTTCTTCTGTATTCCATTCATCTCAGAGTCACAAGAATTTTTGGCTTGTGAGTGGCAGGACACAACATGCAACAAAAGCAATAATGCTGGGCCGTCCTGCCCCAATGGTTCAAAAATCCCCACACCATCATTGGGGAAATGTCCTCTAAAGACATAAAAGTTCAGCCTCTGTAAAAGGGAACCCTCCTTCAATATGCAGATGACATTCTGATCGCCAGGCCTACTAAAGACGCCTCTGAACTACCTAGCCAAGAAAGGATAGAAGGTGTCCAAGAAAAACGCTCAAATATCCCAGGCTAAGGTGACATGCCTGGGCTTCATTCTCACAGATATTCGGAGAAACGCATCCCAGGATAGGGAAGAAGCCATTTGCAGCCTTACCTCTTCTAAAACTAGAAGACAGCTTAGGGGTTCCTGGGGAGGCCAAGGTTTTCTGCATCTGGATCCCTAACTACAGTGTAATAGCTGGGCCTCTACATGAAACACTGACACGAAAAGATGATGATCCTTTTGAATAGAATCCAGAAGCAGCCTTTCAAGAATGGAAAGAGCAGTCAATGCAGACCCTTGCCCAGGAACTCCCTAATTTAGCTAAACCCTTTGACCTTTACATACCCGGTCAAAGGTTAATCGCCCTTGGAGCCTTAGTGCAAAAACTGGGACCACTTGAAATGGAGCAACACAAGAATGCCCTTCAGGTATGATAAACTATGGTCACCAAGGGCTTTGCCCACCGACTCATCAGGCCAGGATACTGGGGTATCTAAAAAGCTGGAAATCAGCAGCCCGCAAGGCCAGCTCCCTCCTAAGGGAAAAGGACCCCACGTGGTGATCCTAACCACCCATCATGCCCTGAAGTTGCAGGGGTCGCTCTGTGGACACACTGACCTCGAGTGAGGAGGACCTCCAACTCCAACCTCCAGAGAGATAAACGGGGTCAACGGGCCCCCAAGATGACTCGTGTGACCATCACTTGACCTGGAGTTTCTCTCAGAAAATGACAAGACTGTGCCCCGAAAGAGCAGACTACTGCTTGCAGGACTTACTGCACCCAGAGGGGAGCTAATAAGCTTGGCGGGGGAAACGTATATCACGCTTTCACCATAGAAAACCCTACAGACACCGCAGTGATGGTGGCCAATATGACCGGCTGGACTGCTGGCTACTTCTAAAGGCCGTTGACTCAGTGGACGTCATGGTCCTGGATCACCACTGACCCTGGACTGTCTGGGAGTTGCGCGGGCAGGGCTCTGACACATGGTGCTGTTTGTACATTAATTCAGGGACCTAATTAAAGAAAGCACAGACTACTGGTCAGAGCATCTAGTCTGGCAAAAACTGTGAGCCTAAGGTCGCCGAACATATGTGGGGTGGGGTGAAACCTAACACCGCAGCATCTCTGCGCCTCTCTTTCCTGGACCCTTAAAGGTCATTAGAATCTGTAACACTTCCAATGCTGGTGCTCAGGCGGATGAGAAGTGAGGCAGGAGGCCTTGGGACAATCAACCTCACCAGGAGGCTGGTGGGGAGACGTTTTGTCCCTCTCCCCATGTATCAGGGCTCCCACCACAGCATGAAGCAGTTACAAAAGAGGGGTCTGCACCCTCAACACCCCAAGAATAAGGAACAGAACAAAAAGCAGAGGAGGTGTTCGTCTCCGGCAATGTTCATTAAAAATTCCTGGGAGATAAAAAGAGAATCTGGGCAATAAAATAAAGTCTAACCTGTTTTTCCTTTGTGCTTTGTCTAATTTCACGTGCTCCTAGGGTTCCGTATGCAGAGGTCCCACACCCGGCACTTCAGACCCGATTTCCTAGTGCAGAATGGCTGGGTCGACACCTCAGCTAGCGGGGTCCCATGCAGACTCCGCGGCATAGAGCCTGAGCTGCAGCCAACACAGCCCTCGAGAGCTCCATCCCCTCCCTCCCACTGACGCTGCCGGGGACCCTACACAGCAGCCCAGCCCACAGCCCATGGGGGAGTGCACGCTCTCACCTCTCCATTCTGTTTTCAAAATAATGTTTCCTTTGCTTCTGAACCAAACTCAGTCTTGATCTGTTGGCTCCAATGACACTGGGCACGGGGACTCCTGTTGGGGTCCACTCTGGAGGATCAGTAACAGAAATTGAGAACATTGTAACTTCAATGAACAGATGTGTGAGCCAAACTGTAGTTAACATAGAGCAGTGTATAATGCTCGGGTAAAATAAGATGTTTCTAAGACTTACATTTGATATTTCCATCACTTTCCTATAAGCAAGTTCAGTGAAGACGTCTGTCTTATTTGTCAGGTCAACATTAGAGAAATGAAGTGATTTATTTCCATGCATGTACATCGAATACTCTTGGCTGAAGCTTCAATCTTGTTTTGAATGCTTTTCCATTGAAAATGATACCTCTCTTTCAGCTCCCCCATTTCTGAGAAGTATAAAATATTATAATTTATTATTACCAAAGGGGAAAGGTAGGAGAAGGGATAAATTAACAGTTTGGGATTAACACATACACACTGCTATGTATAAAATAGATCATCAACAAGGAACTACTGTATAGAACAGGGAACTACACTGAATATTTTGCAATAACCTATAAGGGGAAATAATCTGAAAAACAATAGATATTTTTATTGACATCATCTATCAATGACAGATAAAATGTAACCTAAGCAAGGCTGATGGTGAGCGCTTCTGACCCTGAAGATTTCAGTCATCTAAAGTTTGGGCTCTGCCTATTTCCCAAGGCCCTTAAAGGACATACGTGTAGCCGTAGCTTAAAAATTCCCCAGTTTGGGGTTCGGGGAGGCACTGATTTGGAAAAATCCCTGGTGTTCTCCTTACATGCACGGGACCCTTCCTACAGCTAAAACATGCCTGTCACACCTAGAGGATGGTACACCGTTTGATCGGAAAGAGTTTGGAAAAGGCACCTCATCTCCTCATCGCCTGGTGCTCGGGTTCAACCCTCCAGCATCTTTCCTAACAATCTCCTCACTTGGGGATATCAGCACCGTCAACATCCTGTTGCACACAGTTTGGAATTTGTCCAGAGGATGAAGCGGAAGGATGAGAAAAATTTAGAGACAAGTCTTAGGTGTTCGGACAGGCACATGCCACTCTAATTTCCAATCCAGAAGGCAAATTCATCAAAGGCTAGAATTGCCCACGGAAACAGAATAGGGCTAGAGGAAATCCCGCTGTTTTGTGTCCAGTTTCCAAAAACACAAGTTGAAAAATGGAACTCAGGGGCACTAAAATTCATGAAACTGCAGAGTTGAAAATATCTATCGTCAAAAAATGTCTTGAGGTAAGTCACAGAAAAGGACTTGTAAGCAAGGGAGAGTGGCAGGAAACAGATTTGAAGAGGTAGAAGGGACTCCCCATTAAAGCACAAGAAAAGGGGCTGAACATCGCCAATGATGCAGTTGGCCAAAAAGGGTGTATGCGTTTTTTCTGAATATATTCAAGTAAAGGCCATACACACTTTTTATCCAACCAAACAGGTGGGCACTGGAAATCAATATCACAAAATGTATCACTTCACATCAGTCAGAAGGGCCATCCACATAAAGTGTAAACACCAGAAATGCAGGACAGGGCGAGGAGAAAAGGGAGCCCTGTGAGGCTGATAGTGGAAATGTAATTTGCCAACGGCCACTCTGGAGAAGTGTATTGTGTTTGCTAAAACATCTAAAAAATGAGCTACAGAGCATAGGGCACTTGCACTCATGGGCGTGTACCTTGGGAAAAACAAAAATCGACAGAAAACAGGCACCCGAACGTTTACCACCTCTCTGTTAAAAAGGGCCTCAACTTGGATATAACCTAAATGTCCCTGTAAGGATAAAATGGATAAAAGAGATGGGGTACTTATGTAGAGTGGAATATTACTCATCCAGAAATCAATGAAATAAGGCCAGTTGTAACAACTCTGGAGGAGTTACATACGATCATTCTAAGTGACATATGTCAGAAAGAAAAAGACACATATCATAAGATGTCACTTAAAGGTGGAATCAAAAATGGCTACACATGAAATAAATTACAAAACAGAAACATAGTCAAATATGTAGAAAATAGACATAAGGCTGCTAAATGGGAAAGGTGGGGAATGGTGAGGTATTATCCAGGAGGTTGAAATTAGCAAAGATACCATTCCAAGTACCAAATTGAATAACTGACAAGGCCTACACGGTACCTCAAAGAACTGCACTCAGCCCACTCAAGTCACTGGAAAATAATACATATGACTGGTAAGCATCTGAAAAAGAAGTTATTGTTGTCTCACAGTACATGAATCAAGTGGATGTACAGCAGCAAAAAACAGAGCTTTGAAAATCAGCTGTAACCAATATAAAAATAAATTTAAAACTATTTATGAAAACAGTGAGACAAACAAAAATTCTTACAACTTTTGTTGAAGGGCTACGATGTAACATGGATTGAACACATGTAGACCCACAGCAGGATGATTATATAAGGCTGGAAGCTATGCACGCTAAGAGATGTTAGAGAGGCTGGGTGAGGAAATGCAGACCTTTTAAAGTAATACTGCCTGGTACCCATTCCATGGGTCCCAAATCTGCAGGTTCAAGGGAATCTTCTGACAGCGAAAACATGCCTGGGAAACCGAGATGAATGTACTCCGTGTGCTCAGGAAAGGTGTCTAAAATGCACCTCATTTTTGATCTCCTGGTGCTGGGGTTCGCCATTCCAGCCACATTACTAACAATCTCCCCACTTGGAGAATCAGCACCTTTAACCTCCTGTTTCACACAGTTTGCAATTTGTGCAGAGGATAAATGGGAAGAGGGGGAACCAATGAGAGATTAGCTGTAGGAGTTTTGACAGGCACATGTCACTCTAATTTCCCATTAGGAAGAAGAATTAACCAAAGGCTCAGCCTGCCTCCCCAGAACCAGAATAGGGCCAGAAGTAATCCAATGGTTTGGCGGCCAGCTCACAAAAAAAGCGAGTTGCAAAATGGAGCTCAGGAGCAGACAATTCAAAGACCTGCAAAGATATAAATGATAACCAACGTCCAAAAATATATTCAGGTAAGGTAACGAAGAGGATCTGAATGAGAGGCAGAATTGCAGGAAACAGATTTCAAAAGGTAGATTGTACTCACATTTAAAGCATATGAAAAGCAGCAGAATTTCTAAAATGATGCGGTTGGGCAAAAGGGTGTATGCATTTTTTTCGTGAATATCTTCAGGAAAAAAACACATGCAGAGTTTTTGGCCAACCAAGCAAGAGGGCAATGCAAATCCGCACAACAAAGAAGTCTCAATTTCCACTGCTCAGAAAGGCCATCCAAAAAATGTGTACAAACCAGAAATGCAGGAGAGGCCATGGAAAACAGGGAGCCTAGTCACGCTGATGGGTGGGGTATAAATATCCAAGAGCCACTCTGAAGAAGTGTATGCTGTTTTTAAAACATCTAAAATACAAAGCCCCGGAGCAAGGGGACTTCAACTCATGGACATATAACTTGGGAAGACTAAATGTCAATAAGACACAGGCACCCCAAAGTTTAGGGCTGCTCTGCATACAAGAACCTCAACTTTGGTACACCTAAAATATCCCAGGAAAAAGAGAAATGCATAAAGAACTTGTGGTAATTTTGTACAACGGAATATCACTCAGACGTGAAATCAATGTATATAAGGCCAGTAGCAGCATAATGAGTGGATTTAGGTATGATGATTTTAAGGGAAATTAGTCACACAGAAAAAGAATCTTATCATAAGATATCACTTATAGAGGGAATGTCAATATCACAACACATGAACTGAAATAGGAAAAAGAACAGAGTCTCACATTTAGCAAAAATCTCTTATGCCTGCTTCAGGGGAAAGGAGAGGTGGGGTGATGCATAAAACCAGAGTTTGATATTAGCACAGGTACCATTCCATAAACCAAATACAGAATAGACAAGACCTACACATTCCTCAGTGAACGGGACTCAACACCCCTATGCTCCACAGAGGAATATATCTGACTACTAAGAATCTTAAAACCTATGTATTGATATGTCTCCGTAAGGGAATCAATTGTGTCTAGACTGGCATAAACACGTCAGTGAAAATCAGCTCAACCCCATTATAAAAATGAATTTCAAAAAAACCCCCAAAAACAGCGAAATTCTTACACAATTCCTTCAGGGGTTCTGATGAAACCTGGAATGACCCTATCTGCAAAGACAGCTGGATGAGACATAAGGCTGGACACTTGGGACTGAGAGGACTGGTGAGATTGGGAGAGAAAATGCAGACCTTTTAAAGTAGTAATGCATGCCACCGTTCCATGTGTCCCAAATCTCCAGGTAGAAGGGAATATCACTACAATTATAACATGTATGGGAAACCTAGAAAATGGACACCCTGTGATGGCGAAAGGTTTCTAAAACTCTCCTAATTTTTCCTCTCCTTGTGCTCCCCTTTGGCATTCCAACTGCTTTACTATCAATCTCCCAACTTAGGAGAGTCAGCCCCTATAACCTCCTGGTTCACACAGTTTGCTAATTGTGCAGAGGATGAAAGGGAAGAGGGAGAACCAATCAGAGAGTAGATGTAGGCATTTGGACGGGCACATGTCACTCTAATTTCCTGGCAGGAAGAAGAATTAACCAAAGCCTCAGCCACCCACAGGGAACCAATATAGCCACCCCTGGAACCAGGATAGGTCCTGAAGCAAAATTGTGGATTTGCGGCCAGCTCACAAAGATGGGATTTGAAAATTGGAGCTCAGGGGCACAGCAATTCACAAACCTGCAGACTTATAAAGGACTACTCTCTTCCAAAAATCTGTTGAGGGAAGGCAATGAAGCGGCCTTGAAAATGAGGCAGAATTGCACAAAACATATTTCAAGAGGTAAATTGGAATCGCCTTTAAAGCACAGGAAAAGCATCCCAACTTGGACAGAGATGCACTTGGCCAAAAAGGGCGTATGACTTTTCTCCTGAATATATTCAGAAGAAAACGCATACACCCTTTTTGGCCAATCAAGCAAGCGCGCAATACAAATCCACACTACAAAGAATTGTCACTTACCACCGGTCAAAATGGACATCCGAATATCTGTAAAAACCAGAAAGGCAAGAGAGAGATGGCAAGGGCATGAAGCAATGTGATCCCAATGGTCATGGAGGATTGTGATGACAAGCACATGGAGAATTGTGATGAGAAGATTATGTACCATTTTGTTGACAAAGGCAAGGAGCATTATGATGACAAGGTTCATGGAGCACTGTGATGACAAGCATCACGGAGCATAGTGATTACAGGGTTCATGGAGCATTGGGATGACAAGCGCATGGATCATTGTGATGACAATGGTCATGGAGCATTTTAATGACAAGAGTCCCGGATCATTGTGTTGTCAGGGTTCATGGAGCGTTGTGATTACAGTGGGCATGGAACATTGTGATGACAGGGGTCATGGCGCATTGTGGTGAGAAGGTCATGGAGCATTGGGCTGAAAATGTCCATGGAGTACTGTGATGACAGGGATCATGGAGCATTGTGATGACAAGGTACTGGAGCACTGTGATGAGAAGACCATGGAGCATTGTGATGAGAAGTCTCATGGAGCATTCTGATGAAAAGTGCCATGGAGCATTGTGATTACAGGGGTCTTGGAGCATTGTGATGACAAGGGCATGGAGCATTGGGAAGAGAAGGCCATGGAGCGTTCTGATGACATGCATCATGGAGCTTTGTGATGACAAGGGCATGGAGCATTGTGATTACAGCGGTCTTGGAGCACTGTGATGAAAAGGGCATGGATCATTGTGATGAAAAAGGCATGGAGCCTTGTCATGACAGGGTTCAAGGAGCAAACTGACAACAAGTGTCAGGGAGCATTGTGATGACAAGGGTATTGAGTATTGTGATGACAAAGGTCATGGAGCATTGTGATGAGAAGACCATGGATAATTGTGATGACGAGCGTCATGGGGTGTTGTGATGATAAGTGTGATGGAACATATTGATCACAAGGATTTGGAGCATTGTGATGACAGAGGTCATGGAGCATTTTGGTTTCATTGTGATGACAATAGCCTGAAGCATTATGATGATGGGCATGGTGCATTGTGATGACAGGGTTCATGGAGCATTGAGATGAAAAGGGGCATGGAGCATTGCAATTACAGGAGTCTTGGAGCATTGTGATGACAAAGGCATGGAACATCGTGAATGAGAAGGCCATGGAGCATTCTGTTGACATGTGTCATGGAGCTTTGTGATGACAAGGGCATGAAGCATTGTGATTACAGGGGTCTTGGAGCATTGTGATGACAAGGGTCATGGGGCCTTGTGATGACAAGGCTGTGGAACATTGTGATGGCAGGGGTCATGGAGCATTGTTATGACAGGGGTAATGGAGCATTGTGATGACAAGGGCATGGAGCATTGGTCTGAAAATTTTCACGGATTATTGTGATGAGAGGGGGCAAGGAGCATTGTGATGACAAGGGCGCGGAACACTGTGATACCTGGGTCATGGAGGATTGTAATGACAAGCGCATGGAGCATTGTGATAAGAATGGCATCGAGCATTGTGATGAAAAGCATCATGGAGCCTGTGATGACAAGGGCATGGAACAATGTGATGAGAGGGTTCATGGAGCATTGTGATGACAATGGCATGCAGCATTGTGATGACAAGGGTCATTGAGCTTTTTGATGACAAAGGTCATGGAGCATTTTGATGACAAGGGTGTGGTGCATTCTGTTGTGAAGGGCAGGGAGCATTGTGATGACAGGGGTTATGGAACATTGTGATGTCAGGGGAATGGAGCATTGTGATGATAAAGGCATGTAGCATTGTTGTGTCAAGGGTCATGGAATATTGTGATGACAGGGGTGAGGGAGTATTGTGTTGACTAGTGATGGAACATTGTGATATCAGTGGTGAGAGAGCATTTTGATGAGAAGTGCATGGAGCAGTGTGGTGACAAGGTTTATGGAGCATTGTGATGACAAAGATGTGGAGCATTGTGATGACAAGTGCATGGCACATTGTGATGCCATGGGTCATGGAGTATTGTGCTAACAAAGGCATTGAGCATTGGGAGGACAAGGGTCACCGAGCATTGTGATGAAATGTTCATGGAGCGCTGTGGTGACAAAGGTCACAGAGCCTTGTGATGACGAGGGCATGGACCATTGTGATGACAAAGGTCATGAAGCATTGTGATGACTGGAGTCACGGAGCATTGTGATGACAGGGGTCATAGAGCATTGTGATGAAAGGGCATGGAGCATTGTGATGACAGGGGCATGTTGCATTGGTTTGACAAGTTTCAGGGATTATTGTGATGACAGTGGGCATGGCGCATTGTGATGACAAGGGCATGGAGCATTGTGATGAGAAGGTCATGGAGTATTGTGAAGAAGGGTGTCAGGGAGCATTGTGATGACATATGTCGTGGTCCATTGCGATGACAATGGAATGGAGCATTGTGATGCCAAGTGTCATGGAGGTCTGTGATGACAAAGGTAATGGAGCATTTTGATGACAAGCGCTTGGGGCATTGTGATGACAAGGGTCATCGAGCATTGTGATAAAAAGGGCCATTGAGAATTTTGATGACATGTTCATGAAGCATTGTGATGACAATCACATGGAGCTTGCTGTGACAGGGATCATGGAGCATTGCGATGAAAAGTGCATAGAGAATTGTGATGACAAAGCATGTAACACTGTGATGAAAAGCATCATGGAGCACAGTGTTGCCAAGAACGTAGAGAATTGTGATGACAGGGGACATGGAGCATTGTGATGACCAGGGCATGGAGTATTGTGATGGCAAGACCGTGGAGCATTGTGATGAGAAGACCATGGATAATTGTGATGATGAGCGTCATGGAGCACTGTAATGACAAGGGGTATGGAGCATTGTGATGACAGGGGTCATGGAGGATTGTGATGACAAAGTTCATGGAGCATTCTGATGACAAGCTTGTGGAGTATTTTGATGATAATGACATGGAGAATTTTGATGAAAATGGTATGGGGCATTGTGATGAAAAAGACATGGAGCCTTTTCATGACAGATTTCAGGGAGCATTCTGACGACAAGTGTCAGGGAGCATTGTGATGACAAAGGTCATGGAGAATTGTGATGACAAGGGCATGGAGTATTGTGATGACAAGCACATGGAGCTTGATATGACGGGGTCAAGGAGCATTGCGATGACAAGTGCATAGAGAATTGTGATGACAAAGCATGTAACACTGTGATGAAAAGTGTCATGGAGCATAGTGATGCCAAGATCGTGGAGAATTGTGGTGACAGGGGACATGGAGCATTGTGATGACCAGGGCAAGGAGCATTGCGATGGCAAGATCGTGGAGCATTGTGATGAGAAGACCATGGATAATTGTGATGACGAGGGTCATGGAGCACTCTAATGACAAGGGGTATAGAGCATTGTGATGACAGTGGTCATGGAGCATTGTGATGACCGGGGACATGGAGCATTGTGATGCCCAAGGCATGGAGCACTGTAATGGCAAGACCGTGGAGCATTGTGATGAGAAGACCATGGATAATTGTGATGAGGAGCGTCATGGAGCACTGAAATGACAAGTGGTATGGAGCCTTGTGATGACAGGGGTCATGGAGCATTGTGATGACAGTGGTCATGGAGCATTGTGATGACAAGTGTCATGGAGCATTTTGATGACAAGGGCGTGGAGCATTGTGATGAGAAGACCATGGACAATTGTGATTACGAGTGTCATGGAGCACTGTAATGACAAGCAGTATGGAGCATTGTGATGACAGGGGTCATGGAGCATTGTGATGACTGGGGATATGGAGCATTGTGATGACCAGGGCATGGAGCATTGTGATGGCAAGACCGTGGAGCACTGTGATGAGAAGACCATGGATAATTATGATGACGAACATCATGGAGCACTGTAATGACAAGGGGCATGGAGCATTGTGATGACAGGTGTCATGGAGCATTGTGATGACAGGGGTCATGGATCATTGAGATGAAAAGTGTCACGGAGCATTCTGATGACAAGCTTGTGGAGTATTGTGATGACAATGGCATGGAGCATTGTGATGAAAAGGGCATGGATCATTGTGATGAAAAAGGCATGGAGACTTGTCATGACAGGGTTCAATGAGCATACTGATGACAAGTGTCAGGGAGCATTGTGATGACAAGTGTATTGAGAATTGTGATGACAAAGGTCATGGAGCATTGTGATGAGAAGTCCATGGATAATTGCGATGACCAGCGTCATGGGGCGTTGTGATGACAAGTGTTATGGAACATTGTGATCACAAGGGTATGGAGCATTGTGATGAGAGAGGTCATGGAGAATTTTGATTTCATTGTGATGACAATAGCATGAAGCATTATAATGATGGGCATGGTGCATTGTGATGACAGGGTTCATGGAGCACTGAGATGCAAAGAGGCATGGATCATTGTAATAACAAGGGTCTTGGAGCATTGTGATGACAAGGGCATGGAGTATTGTGATGAGAAGGCCATGGAGCATTGTGATGACAAGCGTCATGGAGCTTTGTGATGACAACGGCATGGAGCAATGTGATGAGATGTTTCATGGAGCTTTGTGATGACAATGGCATGGAGCATTGTGATTCCAAGGGTCATGGAGCTTTGTGATGACATAGGCCATGGAGCATTTTGATGACAAGGGCTTGGTGCATTGTGATGAGAAGGGCAGGGAGCATTGTGATGACAGGGTCATGGAGCAATTGGATGAAAAGGGTCATGGAACATTTTGATGACAGTGTTTATGGAACATTGTGATGTTAGGGGTCATGGAGCATTGTGATGAAAAGGGTCATGGAGCATTGTGATGACAGGGGTTATGGAACATTGTGATGTCAGGGGTCATGGAGCATTGTGATGATAAGAGCATGTAGCATTGTTGTGACAAGGGTCATGGAACATTGGGATGACAGGGTGGAGGGAGTATTGTGTTGACTAGTGATGGAACATTGTGATATCAGTGGTGAGAGAGCATTTTGATGAGAGGTGCATGGAGCATTGTGATGACAAGGCTGTGGAGCATTGTGATGAGAAACGCAGGGCACATTGTGATGACATGGGTCATGGAACATTGTGCTGACAAACGCATGGAGCATTGTGATGACAAGGTTTATGGAGCATTGTGATGACAACGATGTGGAGCATTGTGATGACAAGCGCATGGCACATTTGATGCCATGTGTCATGGAGTAATGTGCTGACAAAGGCATGGAGCATTGTGATGACAAGGGTCACCGAGCATTGTGATGAAATGTTCATGGAGTGTTGTGGTCACAAAGGTTACAGAGCCTTGTGATGACGAGGGCATGGACCATTGTGATGACAAAGGTCATGAAGCATTGTGATGACTGGAGTCACGGAGCATTGTGATGGCAGGGGTCATAGAGCATTGTGATGAAAGGGCATGGAGCACTGTGATGACATGGGCATGTTACATTAGTTGGACAAGTTTCAGGGATTATTGTGATGACAGTGGGCATGGCGCATTGTGATGACAAGGGCATGGAGCATTGTGATGAGAAGGTCATGGAGTATTGTGAAGAAGGGTGTCAGGGAGCATTGTGATGACATATGTCGTGGTCCATTGCGATGACAATGGAATGTAGCATTGTGATGCCAAGTGTCATGGAGGATTGTAATGACAAAAGTAATGGAGCATTTTGATGACAAGGGCTTGGAGCATTGTGATGACAAGGGTCATGGAGCATTGTGATAACAAGGGCCATTGAGAATTTTGATGACATGTTCATGAAGCATTGTGATGACAATCACATGGAGCTTGCTATGACAGGGGTCATGGAGCATTGCGATGACAAGTGCATAGAGAATTGTGATGACAAAACATGTAACACTGTGATGAGAAGTATCATGGAGCATAGTGATGCCAAGAACGTGGAGAATTGTGATGACAGGGGACATGGAGCATTGTGATGACCAGGGCATGGAGCATTGTGATGGCAAGACCGTGGAGCACTGTGATGAGAAGACCATGGATAATTGTGATGACGAGCGTCATGGAGCACTGTAATGACAAGGGGTATGGAGCATTGTGATGACAGGGGTCATGGAGCATTGTGATGACAGGGGACATGGAGCATTGTGATGACCAGGGCATGGAGCCTTGTGATGGCAAGATCATGGAGCACTGTGATGAGAAGATCATGGATAATTGTGATGACGAGTGTCATGGAGCACTGTAATGACAAGGGGTATAGAGCATTGTGATGACAGTGGTCATGGAGCATTGAGATGACCGGGGACATGGAGCATTGTGATGCCCAAGGCATGGAGCACTGTGATGGCAAGACCGTGGAGCATTGTGATGAGAAGACCATGGATAATTGTGATGAGGAGCATCATGGAGCACTGTAATGACAAGTGGTATGGAGCCTTGTGATGACAGGGGTCATGGAGCATTGTGATGACAGTGGTCATGGTGCATTGTGATGACAAGTGTCATGGAGCATTTTGATGACAAGGGCGTGGAGCATTGTGATGAGAAGACAATGGACAATTGTCATTACGAGTGTCATGGAGCACTGTAATGACAAGCGGTATGGAGCATTGTGATGACAGGGTCATGGAGCATTGTGATGACTGGGGACATGGAGCATTGTGATGACCAGGGCATGGAGCATTGTGATGGCAAGACCGTGGAGCACTGTGATGAGAAGACCATGGATAATTGTGATGACGAACATCATGGAGCACTGTAATGACAAGGGGCATGGAGCATTGTGATGACAGGTGTCATGGAGCATTGTGATGACAGGGGTCATGGATCATTGAGATGAAAAGTGTCACGGAGCATTCTGATGACAAGCTTGTGGAGTATTGTGATGACAATGGCATGGAGCATTGTGATGAAAAGGGCATGGATCATTGTGATGAAAAAGGCATGGAGACTTGTCATGACAGGGTTCAATGAGCAAACTGATGACAAGTATCAGGGAGCATTGTGATGACAAGTGTATTGAGAATTGTGATGACAAAGGTCATGGAGCATTGTGATGAGAAGTCCATGGATAATTGTGATGACCAGCGTCATGGGGCGTTGTGATGACAAGTGTTATGGAACATTGTGATCACAAGGGTTTGGAGCATTGTGATGAGAGAGGTCATGGAGAATTTTGATTTCATTGTGATGACAATAGCATGAAGCATTATGATGATGGGCATGGTGCATTGTGATGACAGGGTTCATGGAGCATTGAGATGCAAAGAGGCATGGATCATTGTAATAACAAGGGTCTTGGAGCATTGTGATGACAAGGGCATGGAGTATTGTGATGAGAAGGCCATGGAGCATTCTGATGACATGCGTCAGGGAGCTTTGTGATGACCTGGGCATGGAGCATTGCGATTACAGGGTCTTGGAGCATTGTGATGACAAGGGTCATGGAGTCTTGTGATGACAAGGCTGTAGAACATTGTGATGGCAGTAGTCATGGAGCATTGTTATGACAGGTGTAATGGAGCATTGTGATGACAAGGGCATGGAGCATTGGTCTGAAAAGTTTCATGGATTATTGTGATGAGAGTGAGCATGGAGCATTGTGATGACAAGGGCACGGAACACAGTGATACATGTGTCATGGAGGATTGCAATGACAAGGGTATGGAGCATTGTGATGACAAGCGTCATGGAGCTTTGTGATGAGAACGGCATGGAGCAATGTGATGAGAGGTTTCATGGAGGTTTGTGATGACAATGGCATGGAGCATTGTGATTCCAAGGGTCATGGAGCTTTGTGATGACATAGGCCATGGAGCATTTTGATGACAAGGGCGTGGTGCATTGTGATGAGAAGGGCAGGGAGCATTGTGATGACAGGGTCATGGAGCAATTGGATGAAAAAGGTCATGGAACATTTTGATGACAGTGTTTATGGAACATTGTGATGTTAGGGGTCATGGAGCATTGTGATGAAAAGGGTCATGGAGCATTGTGATGACAGGGGTTATGGAACATTGTGATGTCAGGGGTCATGGAGCATTGTGATGATAAGAGCATGTAGCATTGTTGTGACAAGGGTCATGGAACATTGGGATGACAGGGTGGAGGGAGTATTGTGTTGACTAGTGATGGAACATTGTGATATCAGTGGTGAGAGAGCATTTTGATGAGAGGTGCATGGAGCATTGTGATGACAAGGCTGTGGAGCATTGTGATGAGAAACGCAGGGCACATTGTGATGACATGGGTAATGGAACATTGTGCTGACAAACGCATGGAGCATTGTGATGACAAGGTTTATGGAGCATTGTGATGACAACGATGTGGAGCATTGTGATGACAAGCGCATGGCACATTTGATGCCATGTGTCATGGAGTAATGTGCTGACAAAGGCATGGAGCATTGTGATGACAAGGGTCACCGAGCATTGTGATGAAATGTTCATGGAGTGTTGTGGTCACAAAGGTTACAGAGCCTTGTGATGACGAGGGCATGGACCATTGTGATGACAAAGGTCATGAAGCATTGTGATGACTGGAGTCACGGAGCATTGTGATGACAGGGGTCATAGAGCATTGTGATGAAAGGGCATGGAGCATTGTGATGACAGGGACATGTTGCATTGGTTTGACAAGTTTCAGGGATTATTGTGATGACAGTGTGCATGGCGCATTGTGATGACAAGGGCATGGAGCATTGTGATGAGAAGGTCATGGAGTATTGTGAAGAAGGGTGTCAGGGAGCATTGTGATGACATATGTCATGGTCTACTGCAATGACAATGGAATGTAGCATTGTGATGCCAAGTGTCATGGAGGATTGTGATGACAAAGGTAATGGAGCATTTTGATGACAAGGGCTTGGAGCATTGTGATGACAAGGGTCATGGCGCATTGTGATAACAGGGGCCATTGAGAATTTTGATGACATGTTCATGAAGCATTGTGATGACAATCACATGGAGCTTGCTATGACAGGGGTTATGGAGCATTACGATGACAAGTGCATAGAGAATTGTGATGACAAAACATGTAACACTGTGATGAGAAGTATCATGGAGCATAGTGATGCCAAGAACGGGGAGAATTGTGATGACAGGGGACATGGAGCATTGTGATGACCAGGGCATAGAGCATTGTGATGGCAAGACCGTGGAGCATTGTGATGAGAAGACCATGGATAATTGTGATGACGAGCATCATGGAGCACTGTAATGACAAGGGGTATGGAGCATTGTGATGACAGGGGTCATGGAGCATTGTGATGACTGAGGACATGGAGCATCGTGATGACCAAGGCATGGAGCATTGTGATGGCAAGACCGTGGAGCATTGTGATGAGAAGACCATGGATAATTGTGATGACGAGCGTCATGGAACACTGTAATGACAAGGGGTATGGAGCATTTTGATGACAGGGGTCATGGAGCATTCTGAAGACAATGATCAGGGAGCATTCTGATGACAAGCTTGTGGAGTATTGTGATGACAATGACATGGAGCGTTGTGATGAAAAGGGCATGGAGCATTCTTATGAAAAAGGCATGGAGCATTTTCATGACAGTGTTCAAGGAGTATTCTGACGACAAGTGTCAGGGAGCATTGTGATGACAAGTGTATTGAGAATTGTGATGACAAATGTCATGGAGCATTGTGACGACAAGTGCATGGTGTATTGTCATGACAGTCATCATGGAGTGTTGTGATGACAAGTGTTATGGAACATTGTGATCACAAGGGGTTGGAGCATTGTGATGACAGAGGTCATGGACCATTTTGATTTCAAGGAGCATGGAGCATTGTGATGACAAGGGCATGGAGCAATGTGATCCCAAGGTTCATGGAGGATTGTGATGAAAATGGTAATGGAGTATTGTGATGACAAGCTCATGGAGCATTGTGATGACAAGGTCATGTAGGATTTTGATGACACAGGCATGGAGAATTGTGATGATAAGGGTCATGGAGCACTGTGATGATAAGCGTCACGGAGCATTGTGATTACAGGGGTCATGGAGCATTGGGATGACAAGGGCATGGATCATTGTGATGACAAGTGTCATGGAGCATTGGGCTGAAAATGTTCATGGAGCATTGTGATGACAAGGGAATGGAGCATTGTGATGACAAGAGTCCCGGATCATTGTGTTGTCAGGGGTCATGGAGTGTTGTGATGACAGTGGTCATGGAGGATTGTGATGATATGGGTCATGGAGCATTGTGATGAGAAGGTCATGAAGCATTGGGCTGAAAATGTTCATGGAGTATTGTGATGACAGGGGTCATGGAGCATTGTAATGAGAAGGGAATTGAGCACTGTGATGACAAGGTCCTGGAGCATTGTGATGGGAAGTCCATGGAGCCTTGTGATGACAATTCTCATGGAACATTCTGATGAAAAGGGGCATGGAGCATTGTGATTACAGGGGTCTTGGAGCATTGTGATGACAAGGGCATGGAGTATTGTGATGAGAAGGCCATGGAGCATTCTGATGACATGCGTCATGGAGCATTGTGCTGACAAGGGCATGGAGTATTGTGATGAAAATGGCATGGATCATTGTTATGAAAAAGGCATGGAGCCTTGTCATGACAGGGTTCTAGGAGCATACTGACGACAAGTGTCACGGAGCATTGTGATGACAAGTGTATTGAGCATTGTGATGACAAAGTTCATGGAGCATTGTGATGAGAAGACCATGGATAATTTTGATGATGAGTGTCATGGGGTGTTGTGATGATAAGTTTTATGGAACATTGTGATCACAAGGGTTTGGAGCATTGTGATGACAGAGGTCATGGAGCATTTTGATTTCATTGTGATGACAATAGCCTGAAGCATTATGGTGATGGGCATGGTGCATTGTGATGACAGCGTTCATGGAGCATTGAGATGAAAAGGGGCATGGAGCATTGTGATTACAGGGGTCTTGGAGCATTGTGATGAGAAGGGCAAGGAGCATTGTGATGAGAAGGCCATGGAGCATTCTGATGACATGTGTCATTATGCTTTTTGATGACAAGGGCATGGAGCATTGTGATTACAGGGGTCTTGGAGCATTGTGATGACAAGGGTCATGGAGCCTTGTGATGACAATGGTGTGGAACATTGTGATGGAAGGGGTCATGGAGCATTGCTATGACAGGGGTAATGGAGCATTGTGATGAGAAGGGCATGGAGCATTGGTCTGAAAAGTTTCATGGATTATTGTGATGAGAGTGGGCATGGAGCATTGTGATGACAAGGTCACGGAACACTGTGATCCATGGGTCATGGAGGATTGTAATGACAAGGGCATGGAGCATTGTGATGAGAAGGGCATCGTACATTGTTTTGACAAGCATCATGGAGCTTTGTGATGACAAGGGCATGGAACAATGTGATGAGAGGGTTCATGGAACATTGTGATTCCAAGGGTTATGGAGCTTTGTGATGACAAAAGTCATGGAGCATTTTGATGTCAAGGGCGTGGTGCATTGTGATGAGAAGGACAGGGAACATTTTGATGACAGGGTCATGCAGCAATTTGATGAAAAGTGTAATGGAACATTTTGATGACAGGGGTTATGGAACATTGTGATGTCAGGGGTCATGGAACATTGTGATGATAAGGGGATGTAGCATTGTGATGACAGGGGTCATGGAACATTGTGATTACAGGGGTGAGGGAGTATTGTGATGACTAGTGATGGAACATTGTGATATCTCTGTTGAGAGAGCATTTTGATGAGAAGTGCATGGAGCATTGTGATTACAAGGTTTATGGAGCATGACGATGACAAGGTTGTGGATTGTTGTTATGAAAATCACGTGGCACATTGTGATGACAAGGGTCATGGAGCATTGTTCTGACAAAGGCATGGAGCATTGTGATGACAAGGGTCACGGAGCATTGTGAGGAAAAGTTCATGGAGTATTGTGGTTACAAAGGTCACAGAGCCTTGTGATGATGTGGGCATGGACCACTGTGATGACAAATGTTATGAAGCATTGTGATGACTGGAGTCACAGAGCATTGTGATGACAGGGGTCATGGAGCATTGTGATGACAAGGGCATGGAGCATTGTGATGACAGGGGCATGGAGCATTGGTCTGACAAGTTTAATAGATTATTGTGATGACAGTGGGCATGGGGCACTGTGATGACAAGGGCATGGGGCATTGTGATGAGAAGGTCATGGAGTATTGTGAAGACAGGTGTCAGGGAGCATTGTGATGACATATGTCATGGTCCATTGCGATGACAATGGCATGGAGCATTGTGATGCCAAATGTAATGGAGGATTGTGATGACAAATATAATGTAGCATTGTGATGACTAGGGCTTGGAGCATTATGATGACAAGGGCCATTGAAAATTTTCATGAGAAGGTCGTGAAGCATTGTGATGACAAGGTGCTGGAGCATTGTGATGAGAAAACCATGGAGCCTTGTGAGACAAGTCTCATGGAGAATACTGATGAAAAGGGGCATGGAGCATTGTGATTAGAGTGTCTTGGAAAATTGTGATGACAAGGGCATGGAGCATTGTGATGAGAAGACCAAGGAGCAGTCTGATGACATGCATCATTGAGCTTTGTGATGACAAGGGCATGGAGCATTGTAATTACAGGTGTCTTGGAGCATTGTGATGAAAAAGGCATGGATCATTGTGATGAAAAAGGCATGGAGCCTTGTCATGACAGGGTTCAAGGAGCATACAGAGAACAAGTGTCAGGGAGCATTTTGATGACAAGTGTATTGAGCATTGTGATGACAAAGGTCATGGAACACTGTGAAGATAAGTCCATAGATAATTGTGATGACGAGCGTCATGGGGCATTGTGATGACAAGTGTTATGGAATATTGTGATCACAAGGGTTTGGAGCAGTGTTATGACAGAGGTCATGGAGCATTTTGATTTCATTGTGATGACAATAGCCTGAAGCATTATGATGATGGGCATGGTGCATTGTGATGACAGGGTTCATGGATCATTGAGATAAAAAGGGACATGGAGCATTGTGATTACAGGTGTCTTGGAGCATTGTGATGAGAAGGGTCATGGAGCCTTGTGATGACAAGGCCATGGAACATCGTGATGGCAGGTTTCATGGAGCATTGTTATCACAGGGGTAATGGAGCATTGTGATGGCAAGGGCATGGAGCATTCTGATGACATGCATCATGGAGCTTTGTGATGACAAGGGCATGGAGCACTGTGATTACAGGGGTCTTTGAGCACTGTGATGACAAGGGTCATGGAGCCTTGTGATGACAAGGCCGTGGAACGTTGTGATGGCAGGGGTCATGGAGCATTGTTATGACAGGGCTAATGGAGCATTGTGATGACAAGGGCATGGAACATTTGTCTGAAAAGTTTCATGGATTATTGTGATGAGAGTGGGCATGGAGAATTGTGATGACAAGGGCACGGAACACAGTGATACATGGGTCATGAAGGATTGTAATGACAAGGGCATGGAGCATTGTGATGAGAAGGGCATCGAGCAGTGTGATGACAAGCACCATGGAGCTTTTTGATGACAATTGCATGGAACAATGTGATGAGAGGTTTCATGGAGTACTGTGATGACAATGGCATGGAGCATTGTGATGCCAAGGGTCATGGAGCTTTGTGATGACAAAGGTCAGGGAGCATTTTGATGACAATGGCGGGGTGCATTGTGATGAGAAGGGCAGGGAGCATTGTGATGACATTGTCATGGACCAATTTGATGAAAAGTGTCATGGAACATTTTGATGAGAGGCGTTATGTAACATTGTGATGTTAGGGGTCATGGAGCATTTTGATGAAAAGGGTCATGGAGCATTTTGATGACAGGGGTTATGGAACATTGTGATGTCGGGGATCATCAAACATTGTGATGATAAGTGCATGTAGCATTGTGATGACAGGAGTCATGGAACATTGTGATGACAGGGTTGAGGGAGTATTGTGATGAATAGTGATGTAACATTGTGATATCAGTGGTGAGAGAGCATTTTGATTTGAAGTGCATGGAGCATTGTGATGACAAGGTTTATGGAGCATTGTGATGACAAGATTGTGGAGCACTGTGACGACAAGCGCATGGTGCATTGTGATGACATGGGTCATGGAGCATTGTGCTGACAAGCGCATGGAGCATTGTGATGACAAGGGTCATGGAGCATTGTGCTGAGAAAGGCATAGAGCATTGTGATGACAAGGGTCAAAGCGCATTGTGATGAAAAGTTCATGAAGCATTGTGGTTAAAAAGGTCACAGAGACTGTTGATGACAAGGGCATGGACCACTGTGATGACAAAGGTCATGAAGCCTTGTGATGACTGGAGTCACGGAGCATTGTGATGACAGGGGTCATGGAGCATTGTGATAACAAGAGCATGGGACATTGTGATGACAAGGGCATGGAGCATTGGTCTAATAAGTTTCATGGCTTATTGCGATGACAGTTGGAATGGCGCATTGTGATGACAAGGGCATGGAGCATTGTGATGACCAGGTCATTCATTATTGTGAAGACAGGTGTCAGGGAGCATTGTGATGACATATGTAATGGCCCATTGTGATGACAATGCCATGGAGCATTGTGATGCCAAGTGTCATGGAGGATTCTGATGACAAAGGTAATGGAGCATTGTGATGACAATGGCTTGGAGCATTGTGATGACAAGGGTCAGGGAGCATTGTGCTGACAAGTGCATGGAAAATTGTGATGACAAGGGACATGGAGCATTCTGATGACAAGCTTGTGGAGTATTTTGATGACAATGGCATGGAGCATTGTCTTGAAAATGGCATGGTGCATTTTGATGAAAAAGGCATGGAGCCTTTTTGTGACAGGGTTCAAGGAGCATTCTGACGACAAGTGTCAGGGAGCATTGTGATGACAAGTGTATCGAGAATTGTGATGACAAAGGTCATGGAGCATTGTGATGAAAAGGGCATGGAGTATTGTGATGACAGGCATCATGGAGCATTGTGATGACAAGTGTTATGGAACATTGTGATCACAAGGGTTTGGAGCATTGTGATGACAGAGGTCATGGATCATTTTGATTTCAAGGAGCATGGAGCATTGTGATGACAAGGGCATGGAGCAATGTGATCCCAAGGTTCATGGAGGATTGTGATGGAAATGGTAATGTAGTATTGTGATGACAAGTGCATAGAACATTGTAATGACAAGGTCATGTAGCATTTTGCTGACAAAGGCATGGAGCATTTTGATGACAGGTGTCATGGAGCACTGTGATGACAAGCGTCACGGAGCATTGTGATTACAGGGGTCATGGAGCATTGGGATGACAAGGGCATGCATCATTGTGATGACAAGTGTCATGGAGCATTGGGCTGAAAATGTTCATGGAGTATTGTGATGACAGGGGTCATGGAGCATTGTGATGACTAGGGAATGGAGCATTGTGATGACAAGAGTCCCGGATCATTGTGTTGTCAGGTGATATTGAGCGTTGTGATGACTGTGGTCATGGAGAATTGTGATGATATTGGTCATGGAGCATTGTGATGAGAAGGTCATGGAGCATTGGGCTGAAAATGTTCATGGATTATTGTGATGACAGGGGTCATGGAGCATTGTGATGATAAGGGAATGGGGCATTTTGATGACAATGTCCTGGAGCATTGTGATGAGAAGACCATGGAGCCTTGTGATGACAAGTCTCATGGAGCATTCTGATGAAAAGGGGCATGGACCATTGTGATTACAGGGGTCTTGGAGCATTGTGATGATAAGGGCATGGAGCATTGTGATGAGAAGGCCATGGAGCATTCTGATGACATGCATCATGGAGCTTTGTGATGACAAGGGCATGGAGCATTGTGATTACAGGGGTCTTGGGGCATTGTGATGAAAATGGCATGGATCATTGTGATGAAAAAGGCATGGAGCCTTGTCATGAAAGGGTTCAGGGAGCATACTGATGGCAAGAGTCAGGGAGCATTGTGATGACATGTGTATTGCGCATTGTGATGACAAATGTCATGGGGCATTGTGATGAGAAGTCCATGGATAATTGTGATGAGTAGCGTCATGGGGTATTGTGATGACAAGTGTTATGGAACATTGTGATCACAAGGGTTTGGAGCACTGTGATGACAGAGGTCATGGAGCATTTTGATTTCATTGTGATGACAAGAGCATGAAGCATTATGATGATGGGCATGGTGCATTGTGATGACAGGGTTCATGGAGCCTTGTGATGAAAGGTGGCATGGAGCTGTGGTCTGACAAGTTTCATGGATTATTTTGATGACAGTGGGCATGGCACATTGTGATGACAAGGGCATGGAGCATTGTGATGACAAGGTCATGGAGTATTGTGAAGACAGGTGTCAGGGAACATTATGATAACATATGTCATGTTCCATTGTGATGACAATAGCACGGAGCATTGTGATGCCAAGTGTCATGGAGGATTGTTGTGACAAAGGTAAAGTAAAGGAGCATTGTGATGATAAGCACATGGAGCATTGAGATGACAAGGGCCATTGATAATTTTAATGTCCATGTCGTGAAACATTGTGATGACAAGCGCATGGAGCTTCCTATGACAGGGGTCATGGAGCATTGCGATGACATGTGCATGGAGTATTGTTATGACAAGAGCATATAACATTGTGATGAGAAGTGCCATGGAGCATTGTGATGACAAGGACGTGGAGAATTGTGAGGACAAGGGACATTGAGCTTTGAGATGACCAGGGCATGGAGCATTGTGATGGCAAAACCGTGGAGCATTGTGATGAGAAGACCTTGGGTAATTGTGATGACGAGCATCATGGAGCACTGTAATGACAAGGGGCATGAAGCATTGTGATGACAGGTGTCAGGGAGCATTGTGATGACAGGAGTCATGGAGCATTGTGATGACAAGGACATGGAGCATTGTGATGACAAGGGTACGGAACATTGTGATGAAAAGTGCCATTGAGAATTTTGATGATAAAGTTGTGAATTATTGTGATGACAAACACTTGGAGCTTGCTATGACAGGGGTCATGGAACATTGCAATGACAAGTGCATGGAGAATTGTGATGAAACGAGCATGTAACTTTGTGATGAGAAGTGTCATGTAGCATTGTGATGACAAATACGTGGAGAATTGTTATGACAAGGGACATGGAGCATTGTGATAACCAGGGAATGGAGCATTGTGATGACAGGGGTCATGGAGCATTATTATGACAAGGGGCATGGTGCATTCTGATATAAGATAACATTTATGAAGGGAATGTAAACCTGGCTACATATGAACTGAATTAGGAAAGAGAACAGAGTCTCAGATTTAGAAAACACTCTTATGCTTGCTTAAGGGGGAAGGAGAGGTGGGGAGACTCACAAAACCAGAGTTTGATATTAACACAGGTACCGTTCCACAATCCAAATACAGAAGAGACAAGCCCGACTCCTTCCTCAGTGAATGGGACTCAACACCCCTATTCCCCACAGAGAAATATATCTGAGTAGTAAGGACCTTAAAACCTATGTATTGATATGTCTCCATAAGGGAACCAAGTGTGTCTAGAATGACATAAACACGGCAGTGAGAATCAGCTCAAACCCACTATAAAAAGGAATTTCAAAACAAAACAAAGAAACAGTGAAATTCTTACACAATACCTTCAGGGGTTCTGATGAAACTTGGAATGACCCTATCTACAACAACAGCTGGATGTAGCATAAGGCTGTTCACTTGGGACTGAGAGGATTGGTGAGATTGGGTGTGAAAATGCAGACGCTTTAAAGCAATAATGCCTGCCACTGATTCCATGGTTCCCAACTCTCCAGGTAGAAGGGAATATCACTACAGTTATAACATGTATGGGAAACCTAGAGAATGGACACCCTCTGATGGTGAAAGGTTTCTAAAACTCTACTAATTTTTTTTCTCTCCATGTGCTGCAGCTTGACATTCCAACTGCTTTATTATCAATCTCCCAACTTGGAGAGTCAGCCCCTATAACCTCCTGGTTCGCACAGTTGGCACATTGTGCAGAGGATATAAGGGAAGAGGGAGAACCAATGAGAGAGTAGCTGTAGGCATATGGAGGGCCACATGTCACTCTAATTTCCCGTCATGAAGAAGAATTAACCAAACTCTCAGCCTGCCCCACCCCAATAACTAGTATAGGTCCTGAAGCAAAATTGTGGGTTTGCGGTCAGCTCACAAAAACACAAGTTGAAAAATGGAGCTCAGGGGCACAGCAATTCACTAACTTGCAGAGTTATACAGGACTACTCTCTTCCAAAAATCTGTTGAGGAAAAGCCATGAGGCGGACTTGAAAATCAGGGAGATTTGCACGAAACAGATTTCCAGAAGTACATTGGAATCGCCTTTAAACACAGGAAAAGCATCACAACTTCGACAATTATGGAATTGTCCATAAAGGGCGCATGTGTTTTCTCCTGAATATATTCAGGAGAAAACGCATACACCCATTTTGGCCAACCAAGCAACCGCACAATGCAAATCTGCACTACAAAGAAGTATCACTTCCCACCAGTCAAAACGGCTATCCGTAAAATGTGTAAAAACCAGAAAGGCAAGAGGGGCTCTGGAGAACAGGGAGCCTTGTTATGCTGATGGGTGTGATGTAAATTGCCAACAGCCACTCCGGAGGAGTGCATTGTGTTCCCTAAAAGAATTAAACAACAGAGCTTCACAACCTAAGGCATTCCAGTCATGGGAATATACCTTGGGAAAATTGAAAATCAATAAGACACAGCCAACCCAAAATATAGGGCAGCACTGCTTACAAGAACCTCGACTTCGGGACACCTTAAATATCCCAGGAAAGACAAAAATAGTAAAGAAATTGTGGTACATACGTACGATGGAATATCCCTCAGCCATGAAATCAATGTCATAAGGCCAGTAGCAACATAATGAGTGGATTCATGTATGATGATTCTAACTGAAATAAGTCACACAGAAAAAGAAACTTATCATAAGATATCACTTATGAAGGTCTTGTAAACATGGCTACACATGAACTGAATTAGGAAAGAGAAGAGTCTCACATTTAGAAAACACTCTTATGCCTGCTCAAGAGGAAAGGAGAGGTGGGGTGATAGATAAAACCAGAGTTTGATATTAGCACAGGTACGGTTGCATAATCCAAATACAGAATAGACAAGACCAACTCTTTCCTCACTGAATGGGGCTCAACACCTCTATTCCCCGCAGAGTAGTATATCTGACTAGTAAGAATCTTAAAACCTATGTATTGATATGTCTCCATAAGGTAACCAAGTGTGTCTAGAACGACATAAACACAGCGGTAAGAATCAGCTCAAACCCACTACAAAAATGAATTTCAAAACAAAACAAATAAACAGTGAAATTCTTACACAATACCTTCAGGGGTTCTGATGAAACTTAGAATGACCCTATCTACAACGACAGCTGGATGTGGCATAAGGCTGGTCACTTGGGACTGAGAGGATTGGTGAGATTGGGTGAGAAAATGCAGACCGTTTAAAGCAATAATACCTGACATCCATACCATGGTTCCCAACTCTGCAGGTAGAAGGGAATATCACTACAGTTATAACATGTATGGGAAACCTAGAGAATGGACACCATCTGATGGTGAAAGGTTTCTAAAACTCTACTAATTTTTTTCTCTCCTTGTGCACCAGTTTGACATTCCAACTGCTTTAGTATCAATCTCCCAAATTGGAGAGTCAGCACCTATAACCTCCTGGTTCGCACAGTTGGCACGTTTTGAAGAGGATATAAGGGAAGAGGGAGAAACAATTAGAGAGTAGCTGTAGGCATTTGGATGGCCACATGTCACTCTAAATTCCCGTCACGAAGAAGAATGAACAAACTCTGAGCCAGCCTCCCCAATGGAACCAGTATAGGTCCTGAAGCAAAATTGTGGATTGGCAGTCACCCCACAAAAACGCGAGTTGAAAAATGGAGCTCAGGGGCCCAGCAATTCACTAACTTGCAGAGTTATAAAGGACTACTCTCTTCCAAAAATCTGTTGAGAGAAAGCCATGAGGCGGACTTGAAAATGAGGCAGAAGTTCACAAAACAGATTTCCAGAAGTACATTGGAATCGCCTTTAAACACAGGAAAAGCATCAAAACTTCGACAATTATGGAATTGTCCATAAAGGGCGCATGCGTTTTCTCCTGAATATATTCAGGAGAAAACGCATGCGCCCATTTTGGCCAACCAAGCAACCGCACAATGCAAATCTGCACTACAAAGAAGTATCACTTCCAACCGGTCAAAAGGGACATCCGTAAAATGTGTAAAAAGAAGAAAGGCAAGACAGGATCTGGAGAAGAGGGAGCCTTGTTATGTGGATGGGTGGGATGTAAATTGCCAACAGCCACTCTGGAGGAGTGCACTGTGTTCCCCAAAAGAAGTAAACAGCAGTGCTTCACAACCTAAGGCACTACCAGTCACGGGAATATATCTTGGGAAAATTGAAAATCAATAAGACACAGCCACCCCAAAATTTATGGCAGCACTGCTTACAAGAACCTCGACTTCGGGACACCTTATATATCCCAGGAAAGACAATAATGGTAAAGAAATTGTGTTACATACGTATGATGGAATATCCCTCAGCCATGAAGTCAATGTCATAAGGCCAGTAGCAGCATAATGACGGGATTCATGTACGATGATTCTAACTGAAAAAATCACACAGAAAAAAAAACTTATCATAAGATATAACTTATGAAGGGTATATAAACATGGCCACACATGGAATGAATTAGGAAAGGGAACAGAGTATCATATATAGAAAACTCTCTTATGCATGCTTAAGGGGAAAGCAGAGGTGGGGTGATGAATAAAACCAGAGTTTGATATTAGCAAAGGTACGGTTCCATAATCCAAATACAGAATAGACAAGACCTACTACTTCCTCTGTGAACGGGACTCAAAACCCCATATTTCCCACAGAGGAATATATCTTACTAGTAAGAATCTTAAAACCTATGGATTGATATGTCTCCGTAAGGGAATCAAGTGTGTCTAGACTGGCATAAACATGGCAGCGAGAATCAGCTCAAACCCACTAGAAAAGGAAATTCAAAAACAAAACAAAAAGCAGGGAAATTCTTTACAATTCCTTCAGGTTCTCTGATGAAACCTGGAATGACCCTATCAACAACGACAGCTGGATGTGACATAAAGCTGGACACTTGGGACTGAGAGGATTGGTGAGATTGGGTGAGCAAATGCAGACACTTTAAAACAATAATATGTGGCACCCATTCCATGGGTCCCAACTCTCCAGGTTGAAGGAACTATTACTACAGCTATAACATGTACGGGAAACCTAGAGAACGGACACACTGTGAATACAAAAGGTTTCTAAAACTCAAAGAATAGACCCTCTCCTGGTGCACCAGTTTGACTTTCCAACTGCTTTATTATCAGTCTCCCAACTTGAAGAGACAGCCCCTTTAACCTCCTGGTTCGCACAGGTTGCCAATTTGGCAGAGGATGAAAGGGAAGAGGGAGAACCAATGAGAGAGTAGCTGTTAGGCATTTGGACGGGCACATGTCACGCTAATTTCCCGGCAGGAAGAAGAATTAACAAAAGTCTCAGCCACTCACCGGGAACCAGTATAGGTTCTGAACCAAAATTTTGGACTTGCGTTCAGCTCACAAAAAACGAGTTGAAAAATGTAGCTCAGGGGCACAGCAATTCAAAAACTGGCAGAGTAACAAAGGACAACTATCGTCCAAAAATCTGTTGAGGGAAGGAAACGAGGCGTATTTGAAAGGCAGGAAGAATAGCAGGAAACAGATTTCAAGAGGTACGTTGGAATCGCCTTTAAAGCACAGAAAGAGGGGCACAACTTCGACAATAATGCACTTGGCCATAAAGGGCGTATGCGTTTTCTCCTGAATATATTCAGGAGAAAACGCATACGCCCTTTTTGGCCAAGCAAGCAAGAGGACATGCAAATCTGCACTACAAAGAAGTATCACTTCCCACCGGTCAAAAGGGACATCCACAAAATGTGTAAAAACCAGAAAGGCAATACAGGCCCTGGAGAACAGGGAGCCTTGTTATGCTGATGGGCGGGATGTAAATTGCCAACTGCCTCTCTGGAGGATTGCATTGTGTTCCCTAAAACAAGTAAAGAACAGAGCTACAGATCCAAGGGCACTTCCAGTCTAGGGAATATACCTTGGGAAAACTGAAAATCAATAAGACAGAGCCACCCCAAAATTTAGGGCTGCACTGCTTACAAGGACCTCAACTTGGGTTCACCTGAAATATCCCAGGAAATATAAAAATGGTTCAAAAAATTGTGGTACTTACGTACGATGGAATATCCCTCAGCCATGAAATCAATGTCATAAGACCAGTAGAAGCAAAATGGGTGGATTCAGGTACGATGATTCCTAGTGAAATAAGTCACACAGAAAAAGAAACTTATCATAAGATATCACTTATGATGATCCTGTAAACATGGCTACACTTGAACTGAGTTAGGAAAGAGAACAGTGTCTCACATTTAGAAAACACTCTTATGCCTGCTTAAGGGGGAAGGAGAGGTGGGGTGATGCATAAAACCAGAGTTTGATATAAGCACAGGTACCGTTCCAAAAACCAAATATGGAATAGACAAGACCTACACCTTCCTCAGTGAAAGGGACTCAAAACCCCATATTTCCCGCAGAGGAATATATCTGACTAGTAAGAATCTTAAAACCTATGTACTGATGTGTCTCCGTAAGGGAATCAAGTGTGTCTAGACTGGCATAAACATGGCAGCGAGAATCAGCTCAAACCCACAATAAAAAGGAATTTCAAAAACAAAACAAAAAACTGGGAAATTCTTTACAATTCCTTCAGGGTCTCTGATGAAACGTGGAATGACCCTATCTACAACGACAGCTGGATGTGGCATAAGGCTGTACACTTGGGACTGAGACGATTGGTGAGATTGGGTGAGCAAATGCAGACCCTTTAAAGCATTAAGGCATGGAACCCTTTCCATGGGTCCCAACTCTCCAGGTTGAAGGGAATATTACTACAGTTATAACATGTACGGGAAACCTAGGGAACGGACACACTGTGAATATGAAAGGTTTCTAAAACTCAACGAATAGTCACTCTCCTGGTGCTCCGGTTTGACTTTCCATCTGCTTTACTATCAATCTCCCAACTTGGAGAGACAGCCCCTTTAACCTCCTGATTCGCACAGGTTTCCAATTTGGCAGAGGATGAAAGGGAAGAGGGAGAACCAATGAGAGAGTTCCTGTTAGGCATTTGGACGGGGACATATCACTCTAACTTCCCGGTAGGATGAAGAATTAACCAAAGTCTCAGCCACCCACCGGGAACCAGCATAGGTCCTGAACCAAAATTTTGGACTTGCGGTCAGCTCACCAAAAACGAGTAAAAAATTGAGCTCAGGGCCACAGCAATTCACAAACTGGCCGAGTAATAAAGGACAACTATCGTCCAAAAATCTGTTGAGGGAAGGCAACGAGGCGGACTTGCAAGCGAGGCAGAATAGCAGGAGACAGATTTCAAGAGGTACGTTGGAATCGCCTTTAAAGCACAGGAAGAGGGGCACAACTTCGACAATGATGCACTTGGCCAAAAAGGGCGTAGGCGTTTTCTACTGAATATATACAGGAGAAAACGCATACACCCTTTTTGGCCAAGCAAGCAAGCGGGCAATGCAAATCTGCACTACAAAGAAGTATCACTTCCCACCGGTCAAAAGGGACATCCACAAAATGTGTAAAAACCAGAAATGCAAGACAGGCTCTGGAGAACAGGGAGCCTTGTTATGCTGATGGGCGGGATGTAAATTGCCAACTGCCTCTCTGGAGGAGTGCACTGTATTCCCTAAAACATGCAAAGAACAGAGCTACAGAGCCAAGGGCACTTCCAGTCTAGGGAATATACCTTGGGAAAACTGAAACTCAATAAGACAGAGCCAGCCCAAAATTTAGGGCTGCACTGCTTAAAAGAACCTCAACTTGGGTACACCTTAAATATCCCAGGAAATATAAAAATGGTTCAAAAAATTGTGGTCCTTATGTACGATGGAATATCCCTCAGCCATTAAATAAATGTCATAAGACCAGTAGCAGCAAAATGAGTGGATTCAGGTACGATGATTCCAAGTGAAATAAGTCACACAGAAAAATAATCTTATCATAAGATATCACTCATGAGGACCCTGTAAACATGGCTACACTTGAACTGAGTTAGGAAAGAGAACAGAGTCTCACATTTAGAAAACACTCTTATGCCTGCTTAAGGGGGAAGGAGAGGTGGGGTGATGCATAAACCCAGAGTTTGATATAAGCACAGGTACCGTTCCAAAAACCAACTATGGAATAGACAAAACCTACACTTTCTTCAGTGAAAGGGTCTCAAAACCCCTTATTTCCTGCGCAGGAGTATATCTGACTAGTAAGAATCTTAAACCCTATGTATTTATATGTCTCCGTAAGGGAATCAAGTGTGTCTACACTGGCATAAACATGGCAGCGAGAATCAGCTCAAAACCAGTATAAAAAGGAATTTCAAAAACAAAACAAAAAAACTGGGAAATTCTTTACAAATCCTTCAGGGTCTCTGATGAAACCTGGAATGACCCTATGTACAATGACAGCTGGATGTGGCATAAGGCTGGACACTTGGGACTGATACGATTGGTGATATTGGGTGAGCAAATGCAGACCCTTTAAAGCACAAATGCCTGGCACCCATTCCATGTGTCCCAACTCTCCAGGTTGAAGGGAATATTACTACAGCTATAACATGTACAGGAAACCTACAGAACGGACACACTGTGAATAGGAAAGGTTTCTAAAACTCAACGAATAGTCCCTCTCCTGATGCTCCGGTTTGACTTTCCATCTGCTTTACTATCCACCTCCCAACTTGGAGAGACAGCCCCTTTAACCTCCTGGTTCGCACAGCTTGCCAATTTGGCAGAGGATGAAAGGGAAGAGGGAGAACCAATGAGAGAGTAGCTGTTAGGCATTTGGACGGGCACATATCACTGTAATTTCCCGGCAGGAAGAAGAATTAACCAAAGTCTCAGCCCCCTCCGGGAACCAGTATAGGTCCTGAACCAAAATTTTGGACTTGCGGTCAGCTCACAAAAAACGAGTTGAAAAATGGAGCTAAGGGGCACAGCAATTCACAAACTGGCTGAGTAATAAAGGTCAACTATCGTCCAAAAATCTGTTGAGGGAAGGCAACGAGGCAGACTTTAAAGCGAGGCAGAATAGCAGGAAACAGATTTCAAGAGGTACGTTGGAATCGCCTTTAATGCACAGGAAGAGGGGCACAACTACGAAAATGATGCACTTGGCCAAAAAGGGCGTATGCGTTTTCTCCTGAATATATTCAGGAGAAAACGCATACGCCCTTTATGGCCAAGCAAGCAAGCGGGCAATGCAAATCTGCACTACAAAGAAGAATCACTTCCCACCGTTCAAAAGGGACATCCACAAAATGTGTAAAAACCAGAAAGGCAAGACAGGCCCTGGAGAACCGGAAGCCTTGTTATGCTGATGGGCCAGATGTAAATTGCCAACTGTGTCTCTGGAGGAGTATATTGTGTTCCCTAAAACAAGTAAAGAACAGAGCTAAAGAGCCAAGGGCACTTCCAGTCTAGGGCATATATCTTGGGAATTCTGAAAATCAATAAGAAACAGCCACTCCAAAATTTAGGGCTGCACTGCTTACAAGACCTCAACTTGGGTACACCTTAAATATCCCAGGAAATATAAAAATGGTTCAAAAATTTTGGTACTTACGTACGAAGGAATATCCCTCAGCCATGAAATCAATGTCATAAACCAGTAGCAGCAAAATGGGTGGATTCAGGTATGATGATTCTAAGTGAAATAAGTCAAAGAGAAAAAGAAACTTATCATAAGATATCACTTATGAAGATCCTGTAAACATGGCTACACTTGAACTGAGTTAGGAAAGAGAACAGAGTCTGACATTTAGAAAACACTCTTATGCCTGCTTAAGGGGGAAGGAGAGGTGGGGTGATGCATAAAACCAGAGTTTGATATAAGCACAGGTACCGTTCCAAAAACCAACTATGGAATAGACAAGACCTACACCTTCCTCAGTGAAAGGGGCTCAAAACCCCATATTTCCCGCAGAGGAATATATCTGACTAGTAAGAATCTTAAAACCTATGTATTGATATGTCTCCGTAAGGGAATCAAGTGTGTCTAGACTGGCATAAACATGGCAGCGAGAATCAGCTCAAACCAACTATAAACAGGAATTTCAGAAACAAAACAAAAATTCTGGGAAATTCTTTAAAATTCCTTCAGGGTCTCTGATGAACCCTGGAATGACCATATCTACAATGACAGCTGGATGTGGCATAAGGAGGGACACTTGGGACTGAGAGGATTGGTGAGATTGGGTGAGCAAATGCAGACCCTTTAAAGCACAAATGCCTGGCACCCATTCCATGGGTCCCAACTCTCCAGGTTGAAGGGAATATTACTACAGCTATAACATGTACGGGAAACCTAGATAACGGACACACTGTGAATACGAAAGGTTTTTAAAACTCAACGAATAGTCCCTCTCCTGGTGCTCCTGTTTGACTTTCCATCTGCTTTACTATCAACCTCCCAACTTGGAGAGACAGCCCGTTTAACCTCCTGGATCGCACATGTTGCCAAATTGGGAGAGGATGAAAGGGAAGAGGGAGAACCAATGAGAGAGTAGCTGTTAGGCATTTGGACGGGCACATATCACTCTAATTTTGCGGCAAGAAGAAGAATTAACCAAAGTCTCATGCACCCCCTGGGAACCAGTATAGGTCCTGAACCAAAATTTTGGACTTGCGGTCAGCTCAACAAAAACGAGTTGAAAAATGGAGCTCAGGGGCACAGCAATTCACAAACTGGCCGAGTAGTAAAGGACAACTATCGTCCAAAAATCTGTTGAGGGAAGGCAACGAGGTGGACTTGAAAGCGAGGGAGAATAGCAGGAAACAGATTTCAAGAGGTATGTTGGAATCGCCTTTGAAGCACAGGAAGAGGGGCACAACTTCGACAATGATGCCCTTGGCCAAAAAGGGCGTATGCGTTTTCTCCTGAATATAATCAGGAGAAAACGCAAACGCCCTTTTTGGCCAAGCAAGCAAGCGGGCAATGCAAATCTGCACTACAAAGAAGTATCACTTCCCACCGGTCAAAAGGGACATCCACAAAATGTGTAAAAACCAGAAAGGCAAGACAGGCCCTGGAGAACAGGGCGCCTTGTTATGCTGATGGGCGGTATGTAAATTGCCAACTGCCTCTCTGGAGGAGTGCATTGTGTTCCCTAAAACAAGTAAACAACAGAGCTACAGAGCCAAGGGCACTTGCAGTCTAGGGAATATACCTTGGGAAAACTGACAATCAATAAGACAGAGCCACCCCAAAATTTAGGGCTGCACTGCTTACAAGGACCTCAACTTGGTATACCTTAAATATCCCAGGAAATATAAAAATGGTTCAAAAAATTGTGGTACTTACGTACGATGGAATATCTCTCAGCCATGAAATCAATGTCATAAGACCAGTAGCAGCAAAATGGGTGGATTCAGGTACGATGATTCTAAGTGAAATAAGTCACACAGAAAAAGAAACTTATCATAAGATATCACTTATGAAGATCCTGTAAACATGGCTACACTTGAACTGAGTTAGGAAAGAGAACAGTGTCTCACATTTAGAAAACACTCTTATGCCTGCTTAAGGAGGAAAGAGAGGTGGGGTGATGCATAAAACCAGAGTTTGATATAAGCACAGGTACCGTTCCAAAAACCAACTATGGAATAGACAAGACCTACACCTTCCTCAGTGAAAGGGACTCAAAACCCCATATTTCCGGCAGAGGAATATATCTGACTAGAAAGAATCTTAAAACCTATGTATTGATATGTCACCGTAAGGGAATCAAGTGTGTCTAGACTGGCATAAACATGGCAGCGAGAATCAGCTCAAACCAACTATAAACAGGAATTTCAAAAACAAAACAAAAATACAGGGAAATTCTTTACAATTCCTTCAGGGTCTCTGATGAAACCTGCAATGACCCTATCTACAACGACAGCTGGATGTGGCATAAGGAGGGACACTTGGGACTGAGACGATTGGTGAGATTGGGTGAGCAAATGCAGACCCTTTAAAGCACAAATGCCTGGCACCCATTTCATGGGTCCCAACTCTCCAGGTTGAAGGGAATATTACTACAGCTATAACATGTACGGGAAACCTAGATAACGGACACACTGTGAATACGAAAGGTTTCTAAAACTCAACGAATAGTCCCTCTCCTGGTGCTCCGGTTTGACTTTCCATCTGCTTTACTATCAATCTCCCAAATTGCAGAGACAGCCCCTTTAACCTCCTGGTTCGCACAGGTTTCCAATTTGGCAGAGGATGAAAGGGAAGAGGGAGAACCAATGAGAGAGTAGCTGTTAGGCATTTGGACGGGCATATATCACTCTAACTTCCTGGCAGGAAGAAGAATTAACCAAAGTCTCAGCCCCCCATCGGGAACCAGCAAAGTTCCTGAACCAAAATTTTGGACTTGCGGTCAGCTCACAAAAAACGAGTTGAAAAATGGAGCTAAGGGGCACAGCAATTCACAAACTGGCCGAGTAATAAAGGACAACTATCGACCAAAAATCTGTTGAGAGAAGGCAACGAGGCGGACTTGAAAGCGAGTTAGAATAGCAGGAAACAGATTTCAAGAGGTACGTTGGAATCGCCTTTAAAGCACATGAAGAGGGGCACAACTACGAAAATGATGCACTTGGCCAAAAAGGGCGTATGCGTTTTCTCCTGAATATAATCAGGAGAAAACGCATACGCCCTTTTTGGCCAAGCAAGCAAGCGGGCAATGCAAATCTGCACTACAAAGAAGTATCACTTCCGACCGGTCAAAAGGGACATCCACAAAATGTGTAAAACCAGAAAGGCAAGACAGGCCCTGGAGAACAGGGCGCCTTGTTATGCTGATGGGCGGGATGTAAATTGCCAACTGCCTCTCTGGAGGAGTATATTGTGTTCCCTAAAAGAAGTAAAGAACAGAGCTAAAGAGCCAAGGGCACTTCCAGTCTAGGGCATATACCTTGGGAATTCTGAAAATCAATAAGAAACAGCCACTCCAAAATTTAGGGCTGCACTGCTTACAAGGACCTCAACTTGGGTACACCTTAAATATCCCAGGAAATATAAAAATGGTTCAAAAATTGTGGTACTTACGTACGAAGGAATATCCCTCAGCCATGAAATCAATGTCATAAACCAGTAGCAGCAAAATGGGTGGATTCAGGTATGATGATTCTAAGTGAAATAAGTCACAGAGAAAAAGAAACTTATCATAAGATATCACTTATGAAGATCCTGTAAACATGGCTACACTTGAACTGAGTTAGGAAAGAGAACAGAGTCTGACATTTAGAAAACACTCTTATGCCTGCTTAAGGGGGAAGGAGAGGTGGGGTGATGCATAAAACCAGAGTTTGATATAAGCACAGGTACCGTTCCAAAAACCAACTATGGAATAGACAAGACCTACACCTTCCTCAGTGAAAGGGGCTCAAAACCCCATATTTCCCGCAGAGGAATATATCTGACTAGTAAGAATCTTAAAACCTATGTATTGATATGTCTCGGTAAGGGAATCAAGTGTGTCTAGACTGGCATAAACATGGCAGCGAGAATCAGCTCAAACCAACTATAAACAGGAATTTCAGAAACAAAACAATAATTCTGGGAAATTCTTTAAAATTCCTTCAGGGTCTCTGATGAACCCTGGAATGACCATATCTACAATGACAGCTGGATGTGGCATAAGGAGGGACACTTGGGACTGAGAGGATTGGTGAGATTGGGTGAGCAAATGCAGACCCTTTAAAGCACAAATGCCTGGCACCCATTCCATGGGTCCCAACTCTCCAGGTTGAAGGGAATATTACTACAGCTATAACATGTACGGGAAACCTAGATAACGGACACACTGTGAATACGAAAGGTTTTTAAAACTCAACGAATAGTCCCTCTCCTGGTGCTCCTGTTTGACTTTCCATCTGCTTTACTATCAACATCCCAACTTGGAGAGACAGCCCGTTTAACCTCCTGGTTCGCACATGTTGCCAAATTGGGAGAGGATGAAAGGGAAGAGGGAGAACCAATGAGAGAGTAGCTATTAGGCATTTGGACGGGCACATATCACTCTAATTTTGCGGCAAGAAGAAGAATTAACCAAAGTCTCATGCACCCCCTGGGAACCAGTACAGGTCCTGAACCAAAATTTTGGACTTGCGGTCAGCTCACCAAAAACGAGTTGAAAAATGGAGCTCAGGGGCACAGCAATTCACAAACTGGCCGAGTAGTAAAGGAAACTATCGTCCAAAAATCTGTTGAGGGAAGGCAACGAGGTGGACTTGAAAGCGAGGCAGAATAGCAGGAAACAGATTTCAAGAGGTACGTTGGAATCGCCTTTAAAGCACAGGAAGAGGGGCACAACTTCGACAATGATGCCCTTGGCCAAATAGGGCGTATGTGTTTTCTCCTGAATATAATCAGGAGAAAACGCATACGCCCTTTTTGGCCAAGCAAGCAAGCGGGCAATGCAAATCTGCACTACAAAGAAGTATCACTTCCCACCGGTCAAAAGGGACATCCACAAAATGTGTAAAAACCAGAAAGGCAATACAGGCCCTGGAGAACAGGGCGCCTTGTTATGCTGATGGGCGGTATGTAAATTGCCAACTGCCTCTCTGGAGGAGTGCATTGTGTTCCCTAAAACAAGTAAACAACAGAGCTACAGAGCCAAGGGCACATGCAGTCTAGGGAATATACCTTGGGAAAACTGACAATCAATAAGACAGAGCCACCCCAAAATTTAGGGCTGCACTGCTTACAAGGACCTCAACTTGGTACACCTTAAATATCCCAGGAAATATAAAAATGGTTCAAAAAATTGTGGTACTTACGTACGATGGAATATCTCTCAGCCATGAAATCAATGCCATAAGACCAGTAGCAGCAAAATGGGTGGATTCAGGTACGATGATTCTAAGTGAAATAAGTCACACAGAAAAAGAAACTTATCATAAGATATCACTTATGAAGATCCTGTAAACATGGCTACACTTGAACTGAGTTAGGAAAGAGAACAGTGTCTCACATTTAGAGAACACACTTATGCCTGCTTAAGGGGGAAAGAGAGGTGGGGTGATGCATAAAACCAGAGTTTGATATAAGCACAGGTACCGTTCCAAAAACCAACTATGGAATAGACAAGACCTACACCTTCCTCAGTGAAAGGGACTCAAAACCCCATATTTCCCGCAGAGGAATATATCTGACTAGAAAGAATCTTAAAACCTATGTATTGATATGTCACCGTAAGGGAATCAAGTGTGTCTAGACTGGCATAAACATGGCAGCGAGAATCAGCTCAAACCAACTATAAACAGGAATTTCAAAAACAAAACAAAAATACTGGGAAATTCTTTACAATTCCTTCAGGGTCTCTGATGAAACCTGCAATGACCCTATCTACAACGACAGCTGGATGTGGCATAAGGAGGGACACTTGGGACTGAGACGATTGGTGAGATTGGGTGAGCAAATGCAGACCCTTTAAAGCACAAATGCCTGGCACCCATTTCATGGGTCCCAACTCTCCAGGTTGAAGGGAATATTACTACAGCTATAACATGTACGGGAAACCTAGATAACGGACACACTGTGAATACGAAAGATTTCTAAAACTCAACGAATAGTCCCTCTCCTGGTGCTCCGGTTTGACTTTCCATCTGCTTTACTATCAATCTCCCAAATTGCAGAGAAAGCCCCTTTAACCTCCTGGTTCGCACAGGTTTCCAATTTGGCAGAGGATGAAAGGGAAGAGGGAGAACCAATGAGAGAGTAGCTGTTAGGCATTTGGACGGGCATATATCACTCTAACTTCCTGGCAGGAAGAAGAATTAACCAAAGTCTCAGCCCCCCATCAGGAACCAGCAAAGGTCCTGAACCAAAATTTTGGACTTGCGGTCAGCTCACAAAAAACGAGTTGAAAAATGGAGCTAAGGGGCACAGCAATTCACAAACTGGCCGAGTAATAAAGGACAACTATCGTCCAAAAATCTGTTGAGAGAAGGCAACGAGGCGGACTTGAAAGCGAGGTAGAATAGCAGGAAACAGATTTCAAGAGGTACGTTGGAATCGCCTTTAAAGCACAGGAAGAGGGGCACAACTATGAAAATGATGAACTTGGCCAAAAAGGGCGTATGCGTTTTCTCCTGAATATAATCAGGAGAAAACGCATACGCCCTTTTTGGCCAAGCAAGCAAGCGGGCAATGCAAATCTGCACTACAAAGAAGTATCACTTCCCACCGGTCAAAAGGGACATCCACAAAATGTGTAAAACCAGAAAGGCAAGAGAGGCCCTGGAGAACAGGGCGCCTTGTTATGCTGATGGGCGGGATGTAAATTGCCAACTGCCTCTCTGGAGGAGTATATTGTGTTCCCTAAAAGAAGTAAAGAACAGAGCAAAAGAGCCAAGGGCACTTCCAGTCTAGGGAATATACCTTGGGAATTCTGAAAATCAATAAGACAGAGGCACCCCAAAATTTAGGGCTGCACTGCTTACAAGGACCTCAACTTGGGTACACCTTAAATATCCCAGGAAATATAAAAATGGTTCAAAAAATTGTGGTACTTACGTACGACGGAATATCCCTCAGCCATGAAATCAATGTCATAAACCAGTAGCAGCAAAATGGGTGGATTCAGGTACGATGATTCTAAGTGAAATAAGTCACACAGAAAAAGAAACTTATCATAAGATATCACTTATGAAGATCCTGTAAACATGGCTACACTTGAACTGAGTTAGGAAAGAGAACAGTGTCTCACATTTAGAAAACATTCTTATGCCTGCTTAATGGGGAAGGAGAGGTGGGGTGATGCATAAAACCGGAGTTTGATATAAGCACAGGTACCGTTCCAAAAACCAACTATGGAATAGACAAGACCTACACCTTCCTCATTGAAAGGGACTCAAAACCCCATATTTCCCGCAGAGGAGTATATCTGACTAGAAAGAATCTTAAAACCTATGTATTGATATGTCTCAGTAAGGGAATCAAGTGTGTCTAGACTGGCATAAACATGGCAGCGATAATCAGCTCAAACCCACTATAAACAGGAATTTCAAAAACAAAACAAAAAAACTGGGAAATTCTTTACAATTCCTTCAGGGTCTCTGATGAAACCTGGAATGACCCTATCTACAACGACAGCTGGATGTGGCATAAGGCTGGACACTTGGGACTGAGACGATTGGTGAGATTGGGTGAGCAAATGCAGACCCTTTAAAGCAATAATGCATGGCACCCATTCCACGGGTCCCAACTCTCGAGGTTGAAGGGAATATTACTACAGTTATAACATGTACGGGAAACCTAGAGAACGGACACACTGTGAATACGAAAGGTTTCTAAAACTCAACGAATAGTCCCTCTCCTGGTGCTCCGGTTTGACTTTCCATCTGCTTTATTATCAATCTCCCAACTTGGAGAGACAGCCCCTTTAACCTCCTGGTTCGCAGGTTGCCAATTTGGCAGAGGATGAAAGGGAAGAGGGAGAACCAATGAGAGAGTAGCTGTTAGGCATTTGGATGGGCACATATCACTCTAACTTCCCGGCAGGAAGAAGAATTAAGCAAAGTCTCAGCCCCCCATCGGGAACCAGCATAGGTCCTGAATCAAAATTTTGGACTTGCGGTCAGCTCACAAAAAACGAGTTGAAAAATGGAGCTAAGGGGCACAGCAATTCACAAACTGGCCGAGTAATAAAGGACAACTATCGTCCAAAAATCTTTTGAGGGAAGGCACCGAGGCGGACTTGAAAGCGAGGCAGAATAGCAGGAAACAGATTTCAAGTGGTACGTTGGAATCGCCTTTAAAGCACAGGAAGAGGGGCACAACTACGAAAATGATGCACTTGGGCTAAAAGTGCGTATGCGTTTTCTCCTGAATATATTCAGGAGAAAACGCATACGCCCTTTTTGGCCAAGCAAGCAAGCGGGCAATGCAAATCTGCACTACAAAGAAGTATCACTTCCCACCGTTCAAAAGGGACATCCACAAAATGTGTAAAAACCAGAAAGGCAAGACAGGCCCTGGAGAACAGGGAGCCTTGTTATGCTGATGGGCCAGATGTAAATTGCCAACTGCGTCTCTGGAGGAGTATATTGTGTTCCCTAAAACAAGTAAAGAACAGAGCTAAAGAGCCAAGGGCACTTCCAGTCTAGGGAATATACCTTGGGAATTCTGAAAATCAATAAGAAAGAGCCACTCCAAAATTTAGGGCTGCACTGCTTACAAGGACCTCAACTTGGGTACACCTTAAATATCCCAGGAAATATAAAAATGGTTCAAAAATTGTGGTACTTACGTACGATGGAATATCCCTCAGCCATGAAATCAATGTCATAAACCAGTAGCAGCAAAATGGGTGGATTCAGGTATGATGATTCTAAGTGAAATAAGTCACAGAGAAAAAGAAACTTATCATAAGATATCACATATGAAGATCCTGTAAACATGGCTACACTTGAACTGAGTTAGGAAATAGAACAGAGTCTGACATTTAGAAAACACTCTTATGCCTGCTTAATGGGGAAGGAGAGGTGGGGTGATGCATAAAACCAGAGTTTGATATAAGCACAGGTACCGTACCAAAAACCAACTCTGGAATAGACAAGACCTACACCTTCCTCAGTGAAAGGGGCTCAAAACCCCATATTTCCCGCAGAGGAATATATCTGACTAGTAAGAATCTTAAAACCTATGTATTGATATGTCTCCGTAAGGGAATCAAGTGTGTCTAGACTGGCATAAACATGGCAGCGAGAATCAGCTCAAACCCACTATAAACAGGAATTTCAAAAACAAACAAAAATACTGGGAAATTCTTTACAATTCCTTCAGGGTCTCTGATGAAACATGGAATGACCCTATCTACAACGACAGCTGGATGTGGCATAAGGCTGGACACTTGGGACTGAGATGATTGGTGACATTGGGTGAGCAAATTCAGACCCTTTAAAGCAATAATGCTGACACCCATTCCATGGGTCCCAACTCTCCAGGTTGAAGGGAATATTACTACAGTTATAACATGTACGGGAAACCTAGAGAACGGACACACTGTGAATACGAAAGGTTTCTAAAATTCAACGAATAGTCCCTCTCCTGGTGCTCCGGTTTGACTTTCCATCTGCTTTACTATGAATCTCCCAACTTGGAGAGACAGCCCCTTTAACCTCCTGGTTCGCACAGGTTTCCAATTTGGCAGAGGATGAAAGGGAAGAGGGAGAACCAATGAGAGAGTAGCTGTTAGGCATTTGGACGGGCACATTTCACTCTAACTTCCCAGCAGGAAGAAGAATTAACCAAAGTCTCAGCCCCCCATCGGGAACCAGCATAGGTCCTGAACCAAAATTTTGGACTTGCGGTCAGCTCACAAAAAACGAGTTGAAAAATGGAGCTAAGGGGCACAGCAATTCACAAACTGGCCGAGTAATAAAGGACAACTATCGTCCAAAAATCTGTTGAGGGAAAGCAACGAGGCAGACTTTAAAGCGAGGCAGAATAGCAGGAAACAGATTTCAAGAGGTACGTTGGAATCACCTTTAAAGCACAAGAAGAGGGGCACAACTACGAAAATGATGCACTTGGCCAAAAAGGGCGTATGCGTTTTCTCCTGAATATATTCAGGAGAAAACGCATACGCCCTTTATGGCCAAGCAAGCAAGCGGGCAATGCAAATCTTCACTACAAAGAAGTATCACTTCCCACCGGTCAAAAGGGACATCCACAAAATGTGTAAAAACCAGAAAGGCAAGACAGGCCCTGGAGAACAGGGAGCCTTGTTATGCTGATGTGCCGGATGTAAATTGCCAACTGCGTCTCTGGAGGAGTATATTGTGTTCCCTAAAATAAGTAAAGAACAGAGCTAAAGAGCCAAGGGCACTTCCAGTCTAGGGAATATACCTTGGGAATTCTGAAAATCAATAAGAAAGAGCCACTCCAAAATTTAGGGCTGCACTGCTTACAAGGACCTCAACTTGGGTACACCTTAAATATCCCAGGAAATATAAAAATGGTTCAAAAATTGTGGTACTTACGTACGATGGAATATCCCTCAGCCATGAAATCAATGTCATAAACCAGTAGCAGCAAAATGTGTGGATTCAGGTATGATGATTCTAAGTGAAATAAGTCACAGAGAAAAAGAAACTTATCATAAGATATCACTTATGAAGATCCTGTAAACATGGCTACACTTGAACTGAGTTAGGAAAGAGAACAGTGTCTGACATTTAGAAAACACTCTTATGCCTGCTTAAGGGGGAAGGAGAGGTGGGGTGATGCATAAAACCAGAGTTTGATATAAGCACAGGTACCGTTCCAAAAACCAACTCTGGAATAGACAAGACCTACACCTTCCTCAGTGAAAGGGACTCAAAACCCCATATTTCCCGCAGAGGAATATATCTGACTAGTAAGAATCTTAAAACCTATGTATTGATATGTCTCCGTAAGGGAATCAAGTGTGTCTAGACTGGCATAAACATGGCAGCGAGAGTCAGCTCAAACCCACTACAAAAAGGAATTTCAAAAGCAAAAAAAAACAACTGGGAAATTCTTTACAATTACTTCAGGGTCTCTGATGAAACCTGGAATGACCCTATCTACATCGACAGCTGGATGAGGCATAAGGAGGGACACTTGGGACTGAGAGGATTGGTGAGATTGGGTGAGCAAATGCAGACCCTTTAAAGCACAAATGCCTGGCACCCATTCCATGGGTCCCAACTCTCCAGGTTGAAGGGAATATTACTAAAGCTATAACATGTACGGGAAACCTAGAGAACGGACACACTGTGAATACGAAAGGTTTCTAAAACTCAACGAATAGTCCCTCTCCTGGTGCTCCGGTTTGACTTTCCATCTGCTTTACTATCAATCTCCCAACTTGGAGAGACAGCCCCTTTATCCTCCTGTTTCGCACAGGTTTCCAATTTGGCAGAGGATGAATGGGAAGAGGGAGAACCAATGAGAGAGTAGCTGTTAGGCATTTGGAGGGGCACATATCACTCTAACTTCCCGGCAGGAAGAAGAATTAACCAAAGTCTCAGCCCCCCACCGGGAAACAGCATAGGTCCCGAACCAAAATTTTGGACTTGCGGTCACCTCACGAAAAACGAGATGCAAAATGTAGCTAAGGGGCACAGCAATTCACAAACTGGCCGACTAATAAAGGACAACTATCGTCCAAAAATCTGTTGAGGGAAGGCAACGAGGCGGACTTGAAAGCGAGGCAGAATAGCAGGAAACAGATTTCAAGAGGTACGTTGGAATCGCCTTTAAAGCACAGGAAGAGGGGCACAACTACGACAATGATGCACTTGGCCAAAAAGGGCGTATGCGTTTTCTCCTGAATATATTCAGGAGAAAACGCATACGCCCTTTTTGGCCAAGCAAGCAAGCGGGCAATGCAAATCTGCACTACAAAGAAGTATCACTTCCCACCGGTCAAAAGGGACATCCACAAAATGTGTAAAAACCAGAAAGGCAAGACAGGCCCTGGAGAACAGGGAGCCTTGTTATGCTGATGGGCGGGATGTAAATTGCCAACTGCCTCTCTGGAGGAGTATATTGTGTTCCCTAAAACAAGTAAAGAACAGAGCTAAAAAGCCAAGGGCACTGCCAGTCTAGGGAATATACCTTGGGAATTCTGAAAATCAATAAGACAGAGCCACCCCAAAATTTAGGGCTGCACTGCTTACAAGGACCTCAACTTGTGTACACCTTAAATATCCCAGGAAATATATAAATGGTTCAAAAATTGTGGTACTTACGTATGATGGAATATCCCTCAGCCATGAAATAAATGTCATAAACCAGTAGCAGCAAAATGGGAGGATTCAGGTACGATGATTCTAAGTGAAATAAGTCACAGAGAAAAAGAAACTTATAATAAGATATCACTTATGAAGATCCTGTAAACATGGCTACACTTGAACTGAGTTAGGAAAGAGAACAGAGTCTGACATTTAGAAAACACTCTTATGCCTGCTTAAGGGGGAAGGAGAGGTGGGGTGATGCATAAAACCAGAGTTTGATATAAGCACAGGTACCGTTCCAAAAACCAACTATGGAATAGAGAAACCTACACCTTCCTCAGTGAAAGGGACTCAAAACACCATATTTCCCGCAGAGGAATATATCAGACTAGTAAGAATCTTAAAACCTATGTATTGATATTTCTCCGTAAGGGAATCAAGTGTGTCTAGACAGGCATAAACATGGCAGCGAGAATCAGCTCAAACCCACTATAAAAAGGAATTTCAAAAACAAAACAAAAAAACTGGGAAATTCTTTACAATTATTTCAGGGTCTCTGATGAAACCTGGAATGACCCTATCTACAACGACAGCTAGATGTGGAATAAGGAGGGACACGTGGGACTGAGACGATTGGTGAGATTGGGTGAGCAAATGCAGACCCTTCAAAGCACAAATGCCTGGCACCCATTCCATGGGTCCCAACTCTCCAGGTTGAAGGGAATATTACTACAGTTATAACATGTACGGAAAACCTAGAGAACGGACACACTGTGAATACGAAAGGTTTCTAAAACTCAACGAATAGTCCCTCTCCTGGTGCTCCGGTTTGACTTTCCATCTGCTTTACTATCAATCTCCCAACTTGGAGAGACAGCCCCTTTAACCTCCTGGTTCGCACAGGATTCAAATTTGGCAGAGGATGAAAGGGAAGAGGGAGAACCAATGAGAGAGTAGCTGTTAGGCATTTGGACGGGCACATATCACTCTAACTTCTCGGCAGGAAGAAAAATTAACCAAAGTCTCAGCCCCCCACCAGGAACCAGCATAGGTCCTGAAACAAAATTTTGGACTTGCGGTCAGCTCACAAAAAACGAGTTGAAAAACTGAGCTCAAGGGCACAGCAATTAACAAACTGGCCGAGTAATAAAGGACAACTATCGTCCAAAAATCTGTTGAGGGAAGGCAACGAGGCGGACTTGAAAGCGAGGCAGAATAGCAGGAAACAGATTTCAAGAGTTACGTTGGAATCGCCTTTAAAGCACAGGAAGAGGGGCACAACTTCGACAATGATGCACTTGGCCAAAAAGGGCGTATGCGTTTTCTCCTGAATATATTCAGGAGAAAACGCATACGCCCTTTTTGGCCAAGCAAGCATGCGGGCAATGCAAATCTGCACTACAAAGAAGTATCACATCCCACCGGTCAAAAGGGACATCCACAAAATGTGTAAAAACCAGAAAGGCAAGACAGGCCCTGGAGAACAGGGAGCCTTGTTATGCTGATGGGCGGGATGTAAATTGCCAACTGCCTCTCTGGAGGAGTATATTGTGTTCCCTAAATCAAGTAAACAACAGAGCTAAAGAGCCAAGGGCACTTCCAGTCTAGGGAATATACCTTGGGAATTCTGAAAATCAATAAGACAGAGCCACCCAAAAATTTATGGCTGCTCTGCTTACAAGGACCTCAACTTGTGTACACCTTAAATATCCCAGGAAATATAAAAATCGTTCAAAAATTGTGGTACTTACGTACGATGGAATATCCCTCAGCCATGAAATAAATGTCATAAACCAGTAGCAGCAAAATGGGTGGATTCAGGTACGATGATTCTAAGTGAAATAAGTCACACAGAAAAAGAAACTTATCATAAGATATCACTTATGAATATCCTGTAAACATGGCTACACTTGAACTGAGTTAGGAAAGAGAACAGAGTCTGACATTTAGAAAACACTCTTATGCCTGCTTAAGGGGGAAGGAGAGGTGGGGTGATGCATAAAACCAGAGTTTGATATAAGCACAAGTACCGTTCCAAAAACCAACTATGGAATAGACAAGACCTACACCTTCCTCAGTGAAAGGGACTCAAAACCCCATATTTCCCGCAGAGGAATATATCTGACTAGTAAGTATCTTAAAACCTATGTATTGATATGTTTCCATAAGGGAATCAAGTGTGTCTAGACTGGCCTAAACATGGCAGCGAGAATCAGCTCAAACCCACTATAAAAAGGAATTTCAAAAACAAAACAAAACAACTGGGAAATTCTTTACAATTACTTCAGGGTCTCTGATGAACCCTGGAATGACCCTATCTACAACGACAGCTGGATGTGGCATAAGGAGGGACACTTGGGACTGAGAGGATTGGTGAGATTGGGTGAGTAAATGCAGAACCTTTAAAGCACAAATGCCTGGCACACATTCCATGGGTCCCAACTCTCCAGGTTGAAGGGAATATTACTACAGCTCTAACATGTACGGGAAACCTAGAGAACGGACACACTGTGAATACGAAAGGTTTCTAAAACTCAACGAATAGTGCCTCTCCTGGTGCTCTGGTTTTACTTTCCATCTGCTTTACTATCAACCTCCCAACTTGGAGAGACAGCCCCTTAAACCTACTGGTTCGCACAGGTTGCCAAATTGGGAGAGGATGAAAGGGAAGAGGGAAAACCAATGAGAGAGTAGCTGTTAGGCATTTGGACGGGCACATATCACTCTAACTTCCCAGCAGGAAGAAGAATTAACCAAAATCTCAGCCACCCATCGGGAACCAGCATAGGTCCTGAACCAAAATTTTGGACTTGCGATCAGCTCACAAAAAACGAGTTGAAAAATGGAGCTAAAGGGCACAGCAATTCACAAACTGGCCGAGTAATAAAGGACAACTATCGTCCAAAAATCTGTTGAGGGAAGTCAACGAGGCGGACTTGAATGCGAGGCAGAATAGCAGGAAACAGATTTCAAGAGGTACGTTAGAATCGCCTTTAAAGCACAGGAAGAGGGGCACAACTTCGAAAATGATGCACTTGGCCAAAAAGGGCGTATGCGTTTTCTCCTGAATATATTCAGGAGAAAACGCATACGCCCTTTTTGGCCAAGCAAGCAAGCGGGCAATGCAAATCTGCACTACAAAGAAGTATCACTTCCCACTGTTCAAAAGAGACATCCACAAAATGTGTAAAAACCAGAAAGGCAAGACAGGCCCTGGAGAACAGGGAGCCTTGTTATGCTGATGGGCGGGATGTAAATTGCCAACTGTCTCTCTGGAGGAGTATATTGTGTTCCCTAAAACAAGTAAAGAACAGAGATAAAGAGCCAAGGGCACTTCCAGTCTAGGGAAAATACCTTGGGAATTCTGAAAATCAATAAGACAAAGCCACCCCAAAATTTAGGGCTGCACTGCTTACAAGGACCTCAACTTGGGTACACGTTAAATATCCCAGGAAATATAAAAATGGTTCAAATATTGTGGTACTTACGTACGATGGAATATCCCTCAGCCATGAAATCAATGTCATAAACCAGTAGCAGCAAAATGGGTGGATTCAGGTACGATGATTCTAAGTGAAATAAGTCACAGAGAAAAAGAAACTTATCATAAGATATCACTTTTGAAGATCCTGTAAACATGGCTACACTTGAACTGAGTTAGGAAAGAGAACAGAGTCTCACATTTAGAAAACACTCTTATGCCTGCTTAAGGGGGACGGAGAGGTGGGGTGATGCATAAAACCAGAGTTTGATATAAGCACAGGTACCGTTTCAAAAACCAACTATGGAATAGACAAGACCTACACCTTCCTCAGTGAAAGGGACTCAAAACCCCATATTTCCCGCAGAGGAATATATCTGACTAGTAAGAATCTTAAAATCTATGTATTGATATGTCTCCGTAAGGGAATCAAGTGTGTCTAGACTGGCATAAACATGGCAGCGAGAATCAGCTCAAACCCACTACAAAAAGGAATTTCAAAAACAAAACAAAACAACTGGGAAATTCTTTACAATTACTTCAGGGTCTCTGATGAAACCTGGAATGACCCTATCTACAACGACAGCTGGATATGGCATAAGTAGGGACACTTGGGACTGAGACGATTGGTGAGATTGGGTGAGCAAATGCAGACCCTTTAAAGCACAAATGCCTGGCACCCATTCCATGGGTCCCAACTCTCCAGGTTGAAGGGAATATTACTACAGTTTTAACATGTACGGGAAACCTAGAGAACGGACACACTGTGAATACCAAAGGTTTCTAAAACTCAACGAATAGTCCCTCTCCTGGTGCTCCGGTTTGACTTTCCATCTGCTTTACTATCAATCTCCCAACTTGGAGAGACAGCCCCTTTAACCTCCTGGTTTGCACAGGATTCAAATTTGGCAGAGGAAGAAAGGGAAGAGGGAGAACCAATGAGAGAGTAGCTGTTAGGCATTTGGACGTGCACATATCACTCTAACTTCCCAGCAGGAAGAACAATTAACCAAAGTCTCAGCCACCAATCGGGAACCAGCATAGGTCCTGCACCAAAATTTTGGACTTGCGGTCAGCTCACAAAAAACGAGTTGAAAAATGGAGCTAAGGGGCACAGCAATTCACAAACTGGCCGAGTAATAAAGGACAACTATAGTCCAAAAATCTGTTGAGGGAAGTCAACGAGGCGGACTTGAATGCGAGGCAGAATAGCAGGAAACAGATTTCAAGAGGTAAGTTGGAATCGCCTTTAAAGCACAGGAAGAGGGGCACAACTACGGAAATGATGCACTTGGCCAAAAAGGGCGTATGCGTTTTCTCCTGAATATATTCAGGAGAAAACGCATACGCCCTTTTTGGCCAAGCAGGCAAGCGGGCAATGCAAATCTGCACTACAAAGAAGTATCACTTCCCACCGTTCAAAAGGGACATCCACAAAATGTGTAAAAACCAGAAAGGCAAGACAGGCCCTGGAGAACAGGGAGCCTTGTTATGCTGATGGGCGGGATGTAAATTGCCAACTGCCTCTCTGTAGGTGTATATTGTGTTCCCTAAAACAAATAAAGAACAGAGCTAAAGAGCCAAGGGCACTTCCAGTCTAGGGAATATACCTTGGGAATTCTGAAAATCAATAAGACAGAGCCACCTCAAAATTTAGGGCTGCACTGCTTACAAGGACCTCAACTTGGGTACACCTTAAATATCCCAGGAAATATAAAAATGGTTCAAAAATTGTGGTACTTACGTACGACGGAATATCCCTCAGCCATGAAATCAATGTCATAAACCAGTAGCAGCAAAATGGGTGGATTCAGGTATGATGATTCTAAGTGAAATAAGTCACACAGAAAAAGAAACTTATCATAAGATATCACTTATGAAGATCCTGTAAACATAGCTACACTTGAACTGAGTTAGGAAAGAGAACAGTGTCTCACATTTAGAAAACACTCTTATGCCTGCTTAAGGGGGAAGGAGAGGTGGGGTGATGCATAAAACCGGAGTTTGATATAAGCACAGGTACCGTTCCAAAAACCAACTATGGAATAGACAAGACCTACACCTTCCTCAGTGAAAGGGACTCAAAACCCCATATTTCCCGCAAAGGAATATATCTGACTAGAAAGAATCTTAAAACCTATGTATTGATATGTCTCTGTAAGTGAATCAAGTGTGTCTAGACTGGCATAAACATGGCAGCGAGAATCAGCTCAAACACACTATAAAAAGGAATTTCAAAAACAAAACAAAAAAACTGGGAAATTCTTTAAATTCCTTCAGGGTCTCTGATGAAACCTGGAATGACCCTATCTACAACGACAGCTGGATGTGGCATAAGGCTGGACACTTGCGACTGAGAGTATTGGTGAGATTGGGTGAGCAAATGCAGACCCTTTAAAGCACAAATGCCTGGCACCCATTCCATGGGTCCCAACTCTCCAGGTTGAAGGGAATATTACTAAAGCTATAACATGTACGGGAAACCTAAAGAACGGACACACTGTGAATCGAAAGGTTTCTAAAACTCAACGAATAGTCCCTCTCCTCGTTCTCCGGTTTGACTTTCCATCTGCTTTACTATCAATCTCCCAAATTGGAGAGACAGCCCCTTTAACCTCCTGGTTCGCACAGGTTTCCAATTTGGCAGAGGATGAATGGGAAGAGGGAGAACCAATGAGAGAGTAGCTGTTAGGCATTTGGACGGCCACATATCACTCTAACTTCCCGGCAGGAAGAAGTATTAACCAAAGTCTCTGCCCCCCACCGGGAACCAGCATAGGTCCTGAACCAAAATTTTGGACTTGCGGTCACCTCACAAAAAACGAGATGCAAAATGGAGCTAAGGGGCACAGCAATTCACAAACTGGCCTACTAATAAAGGACAACTATCGTCCAAAAATCTGTTGAGGGAAGGCAACGAGGCGGACTTGAAAGCGAGACAGAATAGCAGGAAACAGATTTCAAGAGGTACGTTGGAATCGCCTTTAAAGCACAGGAAGAGGGGCACAACTACGACAATGATGCACTTGGCCAAAAAGGGCGTATGCGTTTTCTCCTGAATATATTCAGGAGAAAACGCATACGCCCTTTTTGGCCAAGCAAGCAAGCGGGCAATGCAAATCTGCACTACAAAGAAGTATCACTTCCCACCATTCAAAAGGGACATCCACAAAATGTGTAAAAACCAGAAAGGCAAGACAGGCCCTGGAGAACAGGGAGCCTTGTTATGCTGATGGGCGGGATGTAAATTGCCAACTGCCTCTCTGGAGGAGTATATTGTGTTCCCTAAAACAAGTAAAGAACAGAGATAAAGAGCCAAGGGCACTTCCAGTCTAGGGAATATACCTTGGGAATTCTGAAAATCAATAAGACAAAGCCACCCCAAAATTTAGGGCTGCACTGCTTACAAGGACCTCAACTTGGGTATACGTTAAATATCCCAGGAAATATAAAAATGGTTCAAATATTGTGGTACTTACATACGATGGAATATCCCTCAGCCATGAAATCAATGACATAAACCAGTAGCAGCAAAACGGGTGGATTCAGGTACGAAGATTCTAAGTGAAATAAGTCACAGAGAAAAAGAAACTTATCATAAGATATCACTTTTGAAGCTCCTGTAAACATGGCTACACTTGAACTGAGTTAGGAAAGAGAACAGAGTCTCACATTTAGAAAACACTCTTATGCCTGCTTAAGGGGGACGGAGAGGTGGGGTGATGCATAAAACCAGAGTTTGATATAAGCACAGGTACCGTTCCTAAAACCAACTATGGAATAGACAAGACCTACACCTTCCTCAGTGAAAGGGACTCAAAACCCCATATTTCCCACAGAGGAATATATCTGACTAGTAAGAATCTTAAAATCTATGTATTGATATGTCTCCGTAAGGGAATCAAGTGTGTCTAGACTGGCATAAACATGGCAGCGAGAATCAGCTCAAACCCACTACAAAAAGGAATTTCAAAAACAAAACAAAACAACTGGGAAATTCTTTACAATTCCTTCAGGGTCTCTGATGAAACCTGGAATGACCCTATCTACAACGACAGCTGGATATGGCATAAGTAGGGACACTTGGGACTGAGAGGATTGGTGAGATTGGGTGAGCAAATGCAGACCCTTTAAAGCACAAATGCCTGGCACCCATTCCATGGGTCCCAACTCTCCAGGTTGAAGGGAATATTACTACAGTTTTAACATGTACGGGAAACCTAGAGAACGGACACACTGTGAATACCAAAGGTTTCTAAAACTCAACGAATAGTCCCTCTCCTGGTGCTCCGGTTTGACTTTCCATCTGCTTTACTATCAATCTCCCAACTTGGAGAGACAGCCCCTTTAACCTCCTGGTTCGCACAGGATTCAAATTTGGCAGAGGATGAAAGGGAAGAGGGAGAACCAATGAGAGAGTAGCTGTTAGGCATTTGGACGTGCACATATCACTCTAACTTCCCAGCAGGAAGAAGAATTAACCAAAGTCTCAGCCACCCATCGGGAACCAGCATAGGTCCTGCACCAAAATTTTGGACTTGCGGTCAGCTCACAAAAAACGAGTTGAAAAATGGAGCTAAGGGGCACAGCAATTCACAAACTGGCCGAGTAATAAAGGACAACTATAGTCCAAAAATCTGTTGAGGGAAGTCAACGAGGCGGACTTGAAAGCGAGGCAGAATAGCAAGAAACAGATTTCAAGAGGTAAGTTGGAATCGCCTTTAAAGCACAGGAAGAGGGGCACAACTACGAAAATGATGCACTTGGCCAAAAAGGGCGTATGCGTTTTCTCCTGAATATATTCAGGAGAAAACGCATACACCCTTTTTGGCCAAGCAGGCAAGCGGGCAATGCAAATCTGCACTACAAAGAAGTATCACTTCCCACCGTTCAAAAGGGACATCCACAAAATGTGTAAAAACCAGAAAGGCAAGACAGGCCCTGGAGAACAGGGAGCCTTGTTATGCTGATGGGCGGGATGTAAATTGCCAACTGCCTCTCTGGAGGTGTATATTGTATTCCCTAAAACAAATAAAGAACAGAGCTAAAGAGCCAAGGGCACTTCCAGTCTAGGGAATATACCTTGGGAATTCTGAAAATCAATAAGACAGAGCCACCCCAAAATTTAGGGCGGCACTGCTTACAAGGACCTCAACTTGGGTACACCTTAAATATCCCAGGAAATATAAAAATGGTTCAAAAATTGTGGTACTTACGTACGACGGAATATCCCTCAGCCATGAAATCAATGTCATAAACCAGTAGCAGCAAAATGGGTGGATTCAGGTACGATGATTCTTAGTGAAATAAGTCACACAGAAAAAGAAACTTATCATAAGATATCACTTATGAAGATCCTGTAAACATAGCTACACTTGAACTGAGTTAGGAAAGAGAACAGTGTCTCACATTTAGAAAACACTCTTATGCCTGCTTAAGGGGGAAGGAGAGGTGGGGTGATGCATAAAACCGGAGTTTGATATAAGCACAGGTACCGTTCCAAAAACCAACTATGGAATAGACAAGACCTACACCTTCCTCAGTGAAAGGGACTCAAAACCCCATATTTCCCGCAAAGGAATATATCTGACTAGAAAGAATCTTAAAACCTATGTATTGATATGTCTCCGTAAGTGAATCAAGTGTGTCTAGACTGGCATAAACATGGCAGCGAGAATCAGCTCAAACCCACTATAAAAAGGAATTTCAAAAACAAAACAAAAAAACTGGGAAATTCTTTAAATTCCTTCAGGGTCTCTGATGAAACCTGGAATGACCCTATCTACAACGACAGCTGGATGTGGCATAAGGCTGGACACTTGCGACTGAGAGTATTGGTGAGATTGGGTGAGCAAATGCAGACCCTTTAAAGCACAAATGCCTGGCACCCATTCCATGGGTCCCAACTCTCCAGGTTGAAGGGAATATTACTACAGCTATAACATGTACGGGAAACCTAGAGGACGGACACACTGTGAATACGAAAGGTTTCTAAAACTCAACGAATAGTCCCTCTCCTGGTGCTCCGGTTTGACTTTCCATCTGCTTTACTATCAATCTCCCAACTTGGAGAGACAGCCCCTTTAACCTCCTGATTCGCACAGGTTTCCCATTTGGCAGAGGATGAAAGGGAAGAGGGAGAAACAATGAGAGAATAGCTGTTAGGCATTTGGTCGGGAACATATCACTCTAACTTCCCGGCAGGAAGAAGAATTAACCAAAGTCTCAGCCCCCCAACGGGAACAAGCATAGGTCCTGCACCAAAATTTTGGACCTGCGGTCAGCTCATCAAAAACGAGTTGAAAAATGGAGCTCAGGGGCACAGCAATTCACAAACTGGCCGAGTATTAAAGGACAACTATCGTCCAAAAATCTGTTGAGGGAAGGCAACGAGGCGGACTTGAAAGCGAGGCAGAATAGCAGGAAACAGATTTCAAGAGGTACGTTGGAATCGCCTTTAAAGCACAGGAAGAGGGGCACAACTTCGACAATGATGCACTTGGCCAAAAAGGGCGTATGCGTTTTCTCCTGTATATATTCAGGAGAAAACGCATACGCCCTTTTTGGCCAAGCAAAGAAGCGGGCAATGCAAATCTGCACTACAAAGAAGTATCACTTCCCACCAGTCAAAAGGGACATCCACAAAATGTGTAAAAACCAGAAAGGCAAGACAGGCCCTGGAAAACAGGGAGCCTTGTTATGCTGATGGGCGGGATGTAAATTGCCAACTGCCTCTCTGGAGGAGTACACTGTGTTCCCTAAAACAAGTAAAGAACAGAGCTACAGAGCCAAGGGCACTTCCAGTCTAGGGAATATAACTTGGGAAAAATGAAAATCAATAAGACAGAGCCACCCCAAAATTTAGGGCTGCACTGCTTACAAGGACCTCAACTTTGGTGCACCTTAAATATGCCAGGAAATATAAAAATGGTTCAAAAAATTGTGGTGCTTACGTACGATGGAATATCCCTCAGCCATGAAACCAATGTCATAAGACCAGTAGCAGCAAAACGGGTGGATTCAGGTACGATGATTCTAAGTGAAATAAGTCACACAGAAAAAGAAACTTATCATAAGATATCACTTATGAAGATCCTGTAAACATGGCTACACTTGAACTGAGTTAGGAAAGAGAACAGTGTCTCACATTTAGAAAACACTCTTATGCCTGCTTAAGGGGGAAGGAGAGGTGGGGTGATGCATAAAACCAGAGTTTGATATAAGCACAGGTACCGTTCCAAAAACCAACTATGGAATAGACAAGACCTACACCTTCCTCAGTGAAACGGACTCAAAACCCCATATTTCCCGCAGAGGAATATATCTGACTAGTAAGAATCTTAAAACCTATGTATTGATATGTCTCTGTAAGGGAATCAAGTGTGTCTAGACTGGCATAAACATGGCAGCGAGAATCAGCTCAAACCCACTATAAAAAGGAATTTCAAAAACAAAACAAAAAAACTGGGAAATTCTTTAAATTCCTTCAGGGTCTCTGATGAAACCTGGAATGACCCTATCTACAATGACAGCTGGATGTGGCATAAGGAGGGACACTTGGGACTGAGACGAATGGTGAGATTGGGTGAGCAAATGCAGACCCTTTAAAGCACAAATGCCTGGCACCCATTTCATGGGTCCCAACTCTCCAGGTTGAAGGGAATATTACTACAGCTATAACATCTACAGGAAACCTAGAGAACGGACACACTGTGAATACGAAAGGTTTCTAAAACTCAACGAATAGTCCCTCTCCTGGTTCTCCGGTTTGACTTTCCATCTGCTTTACTATCAATCTCCCAAATTGGAGAGACAGCCCCTTTAACCTCCTGGTTCGCACAGGTTTCCAATTTGGCAGAGGATGAAAAGGAAGAGGGAGAACCAATGAGAGAGTAGCTGTTAGGCATTTGGACGGGCACATATCACTCTAACTTCCCGGCAGGAAGAAGAATTAACCAAAGACTCAGCCCCCCACCGGGAACCAGCATAGGTCCTGAACCAAAATTTTGGACTTGCGGTCAGCTCACAAAAAACGAGTTGAAAAATGGAGCTAAGGGGCACAGCAATTCACAAACTGGCCGAGTAATAAAGGACAACTATCGTCCAAAAATCTGTTGAGGGAAGGCACCGAGGCGGACTTGAAAGCAAGGCAGAATAGCAGGAAACAGACTTCAAGTGGTACGTTGGAATCGCCTTTAAAGCACAGGAAGAGGGGCACAACTACGAAAATGATGCACTTGGGCTAAAAGTGCGTATGCGTTTTCTCCTGAATATATTCAGGAGAAAACGCATACGCCCTTTTTGGCCAAGCAAGCAAGCGGGCAATGCAAATCTGCACTACAAAGAAGTATCACTTCCCACCGTTCAAAAGGGACATCCACAAAATGTGTAAAAACCAGAAAGGCAAGACAGGCCCTGGAGAACAGGGAGCCTTGTTATGCTGATGGGCCGGATGTAAATTGCCAACTGCGTCTCTGGAGGAGTATATTGTGTTCCCTAAAAGAAGTAAAGAACAGAGCTAAAGAGCCAAGGGCACTTCCAGTCTAGGGAATATACCTTGGGAATTCTGAAAATCAATAAGAAAGAGCCACTCCAAAATTTAGGGCTGCACTGCTTACAAGGACCTCAACTTGGGTACACCTTAAATATCCCAGGAAATATAAAAATGGTTCAAAAATTGTGGTACTTACGTACGATTGAATATCCCTCAGCCATGAAATCAATGTCATAAACCAGTAGCAGCAAAATGGGTGGATTCAGGTATGATGATTCTAAGTGAAATAAGTCACAGAGAAAAAGAAACTTATCATAAGATATCACATATGAAGATCCTGTAAACATGGCTACACTTGAACTGAGTTAGGAAATAGAACAGAGTCTGACATTTAGAAAACACTCTTATGCCTGCTTAATGGGGAAGGAGAGGTGGGGTGATGCATAAAACCAGAGTTTGATATAAGCACAGGTACCGTACCAAAAACCAACTCTGGAATAGACAAGACCTACACCTTCCTCAGTGAAAGGGGCTCAAAACCCCATATTTCCCGCAGAGGAATATATCTGACTAGTAAGAATCTTAAAACCTATGTATTGATATGTCTCCGTAAGGGAATCAAGTGTGTCTAGACTGGCATAAACATGGCAGCGAGAATCAGCTCAAACCCACTATAAACAGGAATTTCAAAAACAAACAAAAATACTGGGAAATTCTTTACAATTCCTTCAGGGTCTCTGATGAAACATGGAATGACCCTATCTACAACGACAGCTGGATGTGGCATAAGGCTGGACACTTGGGACTGAGATGATTGGTGACATTGGGTGAGCAAATTCAGACCCTTTAAAGCAATAATGCTGGCACCCATTCCATGGGTCCCAACTCTCCAGGTTGAAGGGAATATTACTACAGTTATAACATGTACGGGAAACCTAGAGAACGGACACACTGTGAATACGAAAGGTTTCTAAAATTCAACGAATAGTCCCTCTCCTGGTGCTCCGGTTTGACTTTCCATCTGCTTTACTATGAATCTCCCAACTTGGAGAGACAGCCCCTTTAACCTCCTGGTTCGCACAGGTTTCCAATTTGGCAGAGGATGAAAGGGAAGAGGGAGAACCAATGAGAGAGTAGCTGTTAGGCATTTGGACGGGCACATTTCACTCTAACTTCCCAGCAGGAAGAAGAATTAACCAAAGTCTCAGCCCCCCATCGGGAACCAGCATAGGTCCTGAACCAAAATTTTGGACTTGCGGTCAGCTCACAAAAAACGAGTTGAAAAATGGAGCTAAGGGGCACAGCAATTCACAAACTGGCCGAGTAATAAAGGACAACTATCGTCCAAAAATCTGTTGAGGGAAAGCAACGAGGCAGACTTTAAAGCGAGGCAGAATAGCAGGAAACAGATTTCAAGAGGTACGTTGGAATCACCTTTAAAGCACAAGAAGAGGGGCACAACTACGAAAATGATGCACTTGGCCAAAAAGGGCGTATGCGTTTTCTCCTGAATATATTCAGGAGAAAACGCATACGCCCTTTATGGCCAAGCAAGCAAGCGGGCAATGCAAATCTGCACTACAAAGAAGTATCACTTCCCACCGGTCAAAAGGGACATCCACAAAATGTGTAAAAACCAGAAAGGCAAGACAGGCCCTGGAGAACAGGGAGCCTTGTTATGCTGATGTGCCGGATGTAAATTGCCAACTGCGTCTCTGGAGGAGTATATTGTGTTCCCTAAAATAAGTAAAGAACAGAGCTAAAGAGCCAAGGGCACTTCCAGTCTAGGGAATATACCTTGGGAATTCTGAAAATCAATAAGAAAGAGCCACTCCAAAATTTAGGGCTGCACTGCTTACAAGGACCTCAACTTGGGTACACCTTAAATATCCCAGGAAATATAAAAATGGTTCAAAAATTGTGGTACTTACGTACGATGGAATATCCCTCAGCCATGAAATCAATGTCATAAACCAGTAGCAGCAAAATGTGTGGATTCAGGTATGATGATTCTAAGTGAAATAAGTCACAGAGAAAAAGAAACTTATCATAAGATATCACTTATGAAGATCCTGTAAACATGGCTACACTTGAACTGAGTTAGGAAAGAGAACAGTGTCTGACATTTAGAAAACACTCTTATGCCTGCTTAAGGGGGAAGGAGAGGTGGGGTGATGCATAAAACCAGAGTTTGATATAAGCACAGGTACCGTTCCAAAAACCAACTCTGGAATAGACAAGACCTACACCTTCCTCAGTGAAAGGGACTCAAAACCCCATATTTCCCGCAGAGGAATATATCTGACTAGTAAGAATCTTAAAACCTATGTATTGATATGTCTCCGTAAGGGAATCAAGTGTGTCTAGACTGGCATAAACATGGCAGCGAGAGTCAGCTCAAACCCACTACAAAAAGGAATTTCAAAAGCAAAAAAAAACAACTGGGAAATTCTTTACAATTACTTCAGGGTCTCTGATGAAACCTGGAATGACCCTATCTACAACGACAGCTGGATATGGCATAAGTAGGGACACTTGGGACTGAGACGATTGGTGAGATTGGGTGAGCAAATGCAGACCCTTTAAAGCACAAATGCCTGGCACCCATTCCATGGGTCCCAACTCTCCAGGTTGAAGGGAATATTACTACAGTTTTAACATGTACGGGAAACCTAGAGAACGGACACACTGTGAATACCAAAGGTTTCTAAAACTCAACGAATAGTCCCTCTCCTGGTGCTCCGGTTTGACTTTCCATCTGCTTTACTATCAATCTCCCAACTTGGAGAGACAGCCCCTTTAACCTCCTGGTTTGCACAGGATTCAAATTTGGCAGAGGAAGAAAGGGAAGAGGGAGAACCAAAGAGAGAGTAGCTGTTAGGCATTTGGACGTGCACATATCACTCTAACTTCCCAGCAGGAAGAACAATTAACCAAAGTCTCAGCCACCCATCGGGAACCAGCATAGGTCCTGCACCAAAATTTTGGACTTGCGGTCAGCTCACAAAAAACGAGTTGAAAAATGGAGCTAAGGGGCACAGCAATTCACAAACTGGCCGAGTAATAAAGGACAACTATAGTCCAAAAATCTGTTGAGGGAAGTCAACGAGGCGGACTTGAATGCGAGGCAGAATAGCAGGAAACAGATTTCAAGAGGTAAGTTGGAATCGCCTTTAAAGCACAGGAAGAGGGGCACAACTACGGAAATGATGCACTTGGCCAAAAAGGGCGTATGCGTTTTCTCCTGAATATATTCAGGAGAAAACGCATACGCCCTTTTTGGCCAAGCAGGCAAGCGGGCAATGCAAATCTGCACTACAAAGAAGTATCACTTCCCACCGTTCAAAAGGGACATCCACAAAATGTGTAAAAACCAGAAAGGCAAGACAGGCCCTGGAGAACAGGGAGCCTTGTTATGCTGATGGGCGGGATGTAAATTGCCAACTGCCTCTCTGTAGGTGTATATTGTGTTCCCTAAAACAAATAAAGAACAGAGATAAAGAGCCAAGGGCACTTCCAGTCTAGGGAATATACCTTGGGAATTCTGAAAATCAATAAGACAAAGCCACCCCAAAATTTAGGGCTGCACTGCTTACAAGGACCTCAACTTGGGTACACGTTAAATATCCCAGGAAATATAAAAATGGTTCAAATATTGTGGTACTTACATACGATGGAATATCCCTCAGCCATGAAATCAATGACATAAACCAGTAGCAGCAAAACGGGTGGATTCAGGTACGATGATTCTAAGTGAAATAAGTCACAGAGAAAAAGAAACTTATCATAAGATATCACTTTTGAAGATCCTGTAAACATGGCTACACTTGAACTGAGTTAGGAAAGAGAACAGAGTCTCACATTTAGAAAACACTCTTATGCCTGCTTAAGGGGGACGGAGAGGTGGGGTGATGCATAAAACCAGAGTTTGATATAAGCACAGGTACCGTTCCAAAAACCAACTATGGAATAGACAAGACCTACACCTTCCTCAGTGAAAGGGACTCAAAACCCCATATTTCCCGCAGAGGAATATATCTGACTAGTAAGAATCTTAAAATCTATGTATTGATATGTCTCCGTAAGGGAATCAAGTGTGTCTAGACTGGCATAAACATGGCAGCGAGAATCAGCTCAAACCCACTACAAAAAGGAATTTCAAAAACAAAACAAAACAACTGGGAAATTCTTTACAATTCCTTCAGGGTCTCTGATGAAACCTGGAATGACCCTATCTACAACGACAGCTGGATATGGCATAAGTAGGGAAACTTGGGACTGAGACGATTGGTGAGATTGGGTGAGCAAATGCAGACCCTTTAAAGCACAAATGCCTGGCACCCATTCCATGGGTCCCAACTCTCCAGGTTGAAGGGAATATTACTACAGTTTTAACATGTACGGGAAACCTAGAGAACGGACACACTGTGAATACCAAAGGTTTCTAAAACTCAACGAATAGTCCCTCTCCTGGTGCTCCGGTTTGACTTTCCATCTGCTTTACTATCAATCTCCCAACTTGGAGAGACAGCCCCTTTAACCTCCTGGTTCGCACAGGATTCAAATTTGGCAGAGGATGAAAGGGAAGAGGGAGAACCAATGAGAGAGTAGCTGTTAGGCATTTGGACGTGCACATATCACTCTAACTTCCCAGCAGGAAGAAGAATTAACCAAAGTCTCAGCCACCCATCGGGAACCAGCATAGGTCCTGCACCAAAATTTTGGACTTGCGGTCAGCTCACAAAAAACGAGTTGAAAAATGGAGCTAAGGGGCACAGCAATTCACAAACTGGCCGAGTAATAAAGGACAACTATAGTCCAAAAATCTGTTGAGGGAAGTCAACGAGGCGGACTTGAAAGCGAGGCAGAATAGCAAGAAACAGATTTCAAGAGGTAAGTTGGAATCGCCTTTAAAGCACAGGAAGAGGGGCACAACTACGAAAATGATGCACTTGGCCAAAAAGGGCGTATGCGTTTTCTCCTGAATATATTCAGGAGAAAACGCATACGCCCTTTTTGGCCAAGCAGGCAAGCGGGCAATGCAAATCTGCACTACAAAGAAGTATCACTTCCCACCGTTCAAAAGGGACATCCACAAAATGTGTAAAAACCAGAAAGGCAAGACAGGCCCTGGAGAACAGGGAGCCTTGTTATGCTGATGGGCGGGATGTAAATTGCCAACTGCCTCTCTGGAGGTGTATATTGTGTTCCCTAAAACAAATAAAGAACAGAGCTAAAGAGCCAAGGGCACTTCCAGTCTAGGGAATATACCTTGGGAATTCTGAAAATCAATAAGACAGAGCCACCCCAAAATTTAGGGCTGCACTGCTTACAAGGACCTCAACTTGGGTACACCTTAAATATCCCAGGAAATATAAAAATGGTTCAAAAATTGTGGTACTTACGTACGACGGAATATCCCTCAGCCATGAAATCAATGTCATAAACCAGTAGCAGCAAAATGGGTGGATTCAGGTACGATGATTCTAAGTGAAATAAGTCACACAGAAAAAGAAACTTATCATAAGATATCACTTATGAAGATCCTGTAAACATAGCTACACTAGAACTGAGTTAGGAAAGAGAACAGTGTCTCACATTTAGAAAACACTCTTATGCCTGCTTAAGGGGGAAGGAGAGGTGGGGTGATGCATAAAACCGGAGTTTGATATAAGCACAGGTACCGTTCCAAAAACCAACTATGGAATAGACAAGACCTACACCTTCCTCAGTGAAAGGGACTCAAAACCCCATATTTCCCGCAAAGGAATATATCTGACTAGAAAGTATCTTAAAACCTATGTATTGATATGTCTCCATAAGTGAATCAAGTGTGTCTAGACTGGCATAAACATGGCAGCGAGAATCAGCTCAAACCCACTATAAAAAGGAATTTCAAAAACAAAACAAAAAAAACTGGGAAATTCTTTAAATTCCTTCAGGGTCTCTGATGAAACCTGGAATGACCCTATCTACAACGACAGCTTGATGTGGCATAAGGCTGGACAGTTGCGACTGAGAGTATTGGTGAGATTGGGTGAGCAAATGCAGACCCTTTAAAGCACAAATGCCTGGCACCCATTCCATGGGTCCCAACTCTCCAGGTTGAAGGGAATATTACTAAAGCTATAACATGTACGGGAAACCTAAAGAACGGACACACTGTGAATACGAAAGGTTTCTAAAACTCAACGAATAGTCCCTCTCCTGGTTCTCCGGTTTGACTTTCCATCTGCTTTACTATCAATCTCCCAAATTGGAGAGACAGCCCCTTTAACCTCCTGGTTCGCACAGGTTTCCAATTTGGCAGAGGATGAATGGGAAGAGGGAGAACCAATGAGAGAGTAGCTGTTAGGCATTTTGACGGGCACATATCACTCTAACTTCCCGGCAGGAAGAAGAATTAACCAAAGTCTCAGCCCCCCACCGGGAACCAGCATAGGTCCTGAACCAAAATTTTGGACTTGCGGTCACCTCACAAAAAACGAGATGCAAAATGGAGCTAAGGGGCACAGCAATTCACAAACTGGCCTACTAATAAAGGACAACTATCGTCCAAAAATCTGTTGAGGGAAGGCAACGAGGCGGACTTGAAAGCGAGGCAGAATAGCAGGAAACAGATTTCAAGAGGTACGTTGGAATCGCCTTTAAAGCACAGGAAGAGGGGCACAACTACGACAATGATGCACTTGGCCAAAAAGGGCGTATGCGTTTTCTCCTGAATATATTCAGGAGAAAACGCATACGCCCTTTTTGGCCAAGCAAGCAAGTGGGCAATGCAAATCTGCACTACAAAGAAGTATCACTTCCCACCGTTCAAAAGGGACATCCACAAAATGTGTAAAAACCAGAAAGGCAAGACAGGCCCTGGAGAACAGGGAGCCTTGTTATGCTGATGGGCGGGATGTAAATTGCCAACTGCCTCTCTGGAGGAGTATATTGTGTTCCCTAAAACAAGTAAAGAACAGAGATAAAGAGCCAAGGGCACTTCCAGTCTAGGGAATATACCTTGGGAATTCTGAAAATCAATAAGACAAAGCCACCCCAAAATTTAGGGCTGCACTGCTTACAAGGACCTCAACTTGGGTACACGTAAAATATCCCAGGAAATATAAAAATGGTTCAAATATTGTGGTACTTACATACGATGGAATATCCCTCAGCCATGAAATCAATGACATAAACCAGTAGCAGCAAAACGGGTGGATTCAGGTACGAAGATTCTAAGTGAAATAAGTCACAGAGAAAAAGAAACTTATCATAAGATATCACTTTTGAAGATCCTGTAAACATGGCTACACTTGAACTGAGTTAGGAAAGAGAACAGAGTCTCACATTTAGAAAACACTCTTATGCCTGCTTAAGGGGGACGGAGAGGTGGGGTGATGCATAAAACCAGAGTTTGATATAAGCACAGGTACCGTTCCTAAAACCAACTATGGAATAGACAAGACCTACACCTTCCTCAGTGAAAGGGACTCAAAACCCCATATTTCCCGCAGAGGAATATATCTGACTAGTAAGAATCTTAAAATCTATATATTGATATGTCTCCGTAAGGGAATCAAGTGTGTCTAGACTGGCATAAACATGGCAGCGAGAATCAGCTCAAACCCACTACAAAAAGGAATTTCAAAAACAAAACAAAACAACTGGGAAATTCTTTACAATTCCTTCAGGGTCTCTGATGAAACCTGGAATGACCCTATCTACAACGACAGCTGGATATGGCATAAGTAGGGACACTTGGGACTGAGAGGATTGGTGAGATTGGGTGAGCAAATGCAGACCCTTTAAAGCACAAATGCCTGGCACCCATTCCATGGGTCCCAACTCTCCAGGTTGAAGGCAATATTACTACAGTTTTAACATGTACGGGAAACCTAGAGAACGGACACACTGTGAATACCAAAGGTTTCTAAAACTCAACGAATAGTCCCTCTCCTGGTGCTCCGGTTTGACTTTCCATCTGCTTTACTATCAATCTCCCAACTTGGAGAGACAGCCCCTTTAACCTCCTGGTTCGCACAGGATTCAAATTTGGCAGAGGATGAAAGGGAAGAGGGAGAACCAATGAGAGAGTAGCTGTTAGGCATTTGGACGTGCACATATCACTCTAACTTCCCAGCAGGAAGAAGAATTAACCAAAGTCTCAGCCACCCATCGGGAACCAGCATAGGTCCTGCACCAAAATTTTGGACTTGCGGTCAGCTCACAAATAACGAGTTGAAAAATGGAGCTAAGGGGCACAGCAATTCACAAACTGGCCGAGTAATAAAGGACAACTATAGTCCAAAAATCTGTTGAGGGAAGTCAACGAGGCGGACTTGAAAGCGAGGCAGAATAGCAAGAAACAGATTTCAAGAGGTAAGTTGGAATCGCCTTTAAAGCACAGGAAGAGGGGCACAACTACGAAAATGATGCACTTGGCCAAAAAGGGCGTATGCGTTTTCTCCTGAATATATTCAGGAGAAAACGCATACGCCCTTTTTGGCCAAGCAGGCAAGCGGGCAATGCAAATCTGCACTACAAAGAAGTATCACTTCCCACCGTTCAAAAGGGACATCCACAAAATGTGTAAAAACCAGAAAGGCAAGACAGGCCCTGGAGAACAGGGAGCCTTGTTATGCTGATGGGCGGGATGTAAATTGCCAACTGCCTCTCTGGAGGTGTATATTGTGTTCCCTAAAACAAATAAAGAACAGAGCTAAAGAGCCAAGGGCACTTCCAGTCTAGGGAATATACCTTGGGAATTCTGAAAATCAATAAGACAGAGCCACCCCAAAATTTAGGGCTGCACTGCTTACAAGGACCTCAACTTGGGTACACCTTAAATATCCCAGGAAATATAAAAATGGTTCAAAAATTGTGGTACTTACGTACGACGGAATATCCCTCAGCCATGAAATCAATGTCATAAACCAGTAGCAGCAAAATGGGTGGATTCAGGTACGATGATTCTAAGTGAAATAAGTCACACAGAAAAAGAAACTTATCATAAGATATCACTTATGAAGATCCTGTAAACATAGCTACACTAGAACTGAGTTAGGAAAGAGAACAGTGTCTCACATTTAGAAAACACTCTTATGCCTGCTTAAGGGGGAAGGAGAGGTGGGGTGATGCATAAAACCAGAGTTTGATATAAGCACAGGTACCGTTCCAAAAACCAACTATGGAATAGACAAGACCTACACCTTCCTCAGTGAAAGGGACTCAAAACCCCATATTTCCCGCAAAGGAATATATCTGACTAGAAAGTATCTTAAAACCTATGTATTGATATGTCTCCGTAAGTGAATCAAGTGTGTCTAGACTGGCATAAACATGGCAGCGAGAATCAGCTCAAACCCACTATAAAAAGGAATTTCAAAAACAAAACAAAAAAAACTGGGAAATTCTTTAAATTCCTTCAGGGTCTCTGATGAAACCTGGAATGACCCTATCTACAACGACAGCTGGATGTGGCATAAGGCTGGACACTTGCGACTGAGAGTATTGGTGAGATTGGGTGAGCAAATGCAGACCCTTTAAAGCACAAATGCCTGGCACCCATTCCATGGGTCCCAACTCTCCAGGTTGAAGGGAATATTACTAAAGCTATAACATGTACGGGAAACCTAAAGAACGGACACACTGTGAATACGAAAGGTTTCTAAAACTCAACGAATAGTCCCTCTCCTGGTTCTCCGGTTTGACTTTCCATCTGCTTTACTATCAATCTCCCAAATTGGAGAGACAGCCCCTTTAACCTCCTGGTTCGCACAGGTTTCCAATTTGGCAGAGGATGAATGGGAAGAGGGAGAACCAATGAGAGAGTAGCTGTTAGGCATTTGGACGGGCACATATCACTCTAACTTCCCGGCAGGAAGAAGAATTAACCAAAGTCTCAGCCCCCCACCGGGAACCAGCATAGGTCCTGAACCAAAATTTTGGACTTGCGGTCACCTCACAAAAAACGAGATGCAAAATGGAGCTAAGGGGCACAGCAATTCACAAACTGGCCTACTAATAAAGGACAACTATCGTCCAAAAATCTGTTGAGGGAAGGCAACGAGGCGGACTTGAAAGCGAGGCAGAATAGCAGGAAACAGATTTCAAGAGGTACGTTGGAATCGCCTTTAAAGCACAGGAAGAGGGGCACAACTACGACAATGATGCACTTGGCCAAAAAGGGCGTATGCGTTTTCTCCTGAATATATTCAGGAGAAAACGCATACGCCCTTTTTGGCCAAGCAAGCAAGTGGGCAATGCAAATCTGCACTACAAAGAAGTATCACTTCCCACCGTTCAAAAGGGACATCCACAAAATGTGTAAAAACCAGAAAGGCAAGACAGGCCCTGGAGAACAGGGAGCCTTGTTATGCTGATGGGCGGGATGTAAATTGCCAACTGCCTCTCTGGAGGAGTATATTGTGTTCCCTAAAACAAGTAAAGAACAGAGATAAAGAGCCAAGGGCACTTCCAGTCTAGGGAATATACCTTGGGAATTCTGAAAATCAATAAGACAAAGCCACCCCAAAATTTAGGGCTGCACTGCTTACAAGGACCTCAACTTGGGTACACGTTAAATATCCCAGGAAATATAAAAATGGTTCAAATATTGTGGTACTTACATACGATGGAATATCCCTCAGCCATGAAATCAATGACATAAACCAGTAGCAGCAAAACGGGTGGATTCAGGTACGAAGATTTTAAGTGAAATAAGTCACAGAGAAAAAGAAACTTATCATAAGATATCACTTTTGAAGATCCTGTAAACATGGCTACACTTGAACTGAGTTAGGAAAGAGAACAGAGTCTCACATTTAGAAAACACTCTTATGCCTGCTTAAGGGGGACGGAGAGGTGGGGTGATGCATAAAACCAGAGTTTGATATAAGCACAGGTACCGTTCCTAAAACCAACTATGGAATAGACAAGACCTACACCTTCCTCAGTGAAAGGGACTCAAAACCCCATATTTCCCGCAGAGGAATATATCTGACTAGTAAGAATCTTAAAATCTATGTATTGATATGTCTCCGTAAGGGAATCAAGTGTGTCTAGACTGGCATAAACATGGCAGCGAGAATCAGCTCAAACCCACTACAAAAAGGAATTTCAAAAACAAAACAAAACAACTGGGAAATTCTTTACAATTCCTTCAGGGTCTCTGATGAAACCTGGAATGACCCTATCTACAACGACAGCTGGATATGGCATAAGTAGGGACACTTGGGACTGAGACGATTGGTGAGATTGGGTGAGCAAATGCAGACCCTTTAAAGCACAAATGCCTGGCACCCATTCCATGGGTCCCAACTCTCCAGGTTGAAGGGAATATTACTACAGTTTTAACATGTACGGGAAACCTAGAGAACGGACACACTGTGAATACCAAAGGTTTCTAAAACTCAACGAATAGTCCCTCTCCTGGTGCTCCGGTTTGACTTTCCATCTGCTTTACTATCAATCTCCCAACTTGGAGAGACAGCCCCTTTAACCTCCTGGTTCGCACAGGATTCAAATTTGGCAGAGGATGAAAGGGAAGAGGGAGAACCAATGAGAGAGTAGCTGTTAGGCATTTGGACGTGCACATATCACTCTAACTTCCCAGCAGGAAGAAGAATTAACCAAAGTCTCAGCCACCCATCGGGAACCAGCATAGGTCCTGCACCAAAATTTTGGACTTGCGGTCAGCTCACAAAAAACGAGTTGAAAAATGCAGCTAAGGGGCACAGCAATTCACAAACTGGCCGAGTAATAAAGGACAACTATAGTCCAAAAATCTGTTGAGGGAAGTCAACGAGGCGGACTTGAAAGCGAGGCAGAATAGCAAGAAACAGATTTCAAGAGGTAAGTTGGAATCGCCTTTAAAGCACAGGAAGAGGGGCACAACTACGAAAATGATGCACTTGGCCAAAAAGGGCGTATGCGTTTTCTCCTGAATATATTCAGGAGAAAACGCATACGCCCTTTTTGGCCAAGCAGGCAAGCGGGCAATGCAAATCTGCACTACAAAGAAGTATCACTTCCCACCGTTCAAAAGGGACATCCACAAAATGTGTAAAAACCAGAAAGGCAAGACAGGCCCTGGAGAACAGGGAGCCTTGTTATGCTGATGGGCGGGATGTAAATTGCCAACTGCCTCTCTGGAGGTGTATATTGTGTTCCCTAAAACAAATAAAGAACAGAGGTAAAGAGCCAAGGGCACTTCCAGTCTAGGGAATATACCTTGGGAATTCTGAAAATCAATAAGACAGAGCCACCCCAAAATTTAGGGCGGCACTGCTTACAAGGACCTCAACTTGGGTACACCTTAAATATCCCAGGAAATATAAAAATGGTTCAAAAATTGTGGTACTTACGTACGACGGAATATCCCTCAGCCATGAAATCAATGTCATAAACCAGTAGCAGCAAAATGGGTGGATTCAGGTACGATGATTCTAAGTGAAATAAGTCACACAGAAAAAGAAACTTATCATAAGATATCACTTATGAAGATCCTGTAAACATAGCTACACTAGAACTGAGTTAGGAAAGAGAACAGTGTCTCACATTTAGAAAACACTCTTATGCCTGCTTAAGGGGGAAGGAGAGGTGGGGTGATGCATAAAACCGGAGTTTGATATAAGCACAGGTACCGTTCCAAAAACCAACTATGGAATAGACAAGACCTACACCTTCCTCAGTGAAAGGGACTCAAAACCCCATATTTCCCGCAAAGGAATATATCTGACTAGAAGGAATCTTAAAACCTATGTATTGATATGTCTCCGTAAGTGAATCAAGTGTGTCTAGACTGGCATAAACATGGCAGCGAGAATCAGCTCAAACCCACTATAAAAAGGAATTTCAAAAACAAAACAAAAAAACTGGGAAATTCTTTAAATTCCTTCAGGGTCTCTGATGAAACCTGGAATGACCCTATCTACAACGACAGCTGGATGTGGCATAAGGCTGGACACTTGCGACTGAGAGGATTGGTGAGATTGGGTGAGCAAATGCAGACCCTTTAAAGCACAAATGCCTGGCACCCATTCCATGGGTCCCAACTCTCCAGGTTGAAGGGAATATTACTACAGCTATAACATGTACGGGAAACCTAGAGGACGGACACACTGTGAATACGAAAGGTTTCTAAAACTCAACGAATAGTCCCTCTCCTGGTGCTCCGGTTTGACTTTCCATCTGCTTTACTATCAATCTCCCAACTTGGAGAGACAGCCCCTTTAACCTCCTGATTCGCACAGGTTTCCCATTTGGCAGAGGATGAAAGGGAAGAGGGAGAAACAATGAGAGAATAGCTGTTAGGCATTTGGTCGGGAACATATCACTCTAACTTCCCGGCAGGAAGAAGAATTAACCAAAGTCTCAGCCCCCCAACGGGAACAAGCATAGGTCCTGCACCAAAATTTTGGACCTGCGGTCAGCTCATCAAAAACGAGTTGAAAAATTGAGCTCAGGGGCACAGCAATTCACAAACTGGCCGAGTATTAAAGGACAACTATCGTCCAAAAATCTCTTGAGGGAAGGCAACGAGGCGGACTTGAAAGCGAGGCAGAATAGCAGGAAACAGATTTCAAGAGGTACGTTGGAATCGCCTTTAAAGCACAGGAAGAGGGGCACAACTTCGACAATGATGCACTTGGCCAAAAAGGGCGTATGCGTTTTCTCCTGTATATATTCAGGAGAAAACGCATACGCCCTTTTTGGCCAAGCAAAGAAGCGGGCAATGCAAATCTGCACTACAAAGAAGTATCACTTCCCACCAGTCAAAAGGGACATCCACAAAATGTGTAAAAACCAGAAAGGCAAGACAGGCCCTGGAAAACAGGGAGCCTTGTTATGCTGATGGGCGGGATGTAAATTGCCAACTGCCTCTCTGGAGGAGTACACTGTGTTCCCTAAAACAAGTAAAGAACAGAGCTACAGAGCCAAGGGCACTTCCAGTCTAGGGAATATAACTTGGGAAAAATGAAAATCAATAAGACAGAGCCACCCCAAAATTTAGGGCTGCACTGCTTACAAGGACCTCAACTTTGGTGCACCTTAAATATGCCAGGAAATATAAAAATGGTTCAAAAAATTGTGGTGCTTACGTACGATGGAATATCCCTCAGCCATGAAACCAATGTCATAAGACCAGTAGCAGCAAAACGGGTGGATTCAGGTACGATGATTCTAAGTGAAATAAGTCACACAGAAAAAGAAACTTATCATAAGATATCACTTATGAAGATCCTGTAAACATGGCTACACTTGAACTGAGTTAGGAAAGAGAACAGTGTCTCACATTTAGAAAACACTCTTATGCCTGCTTAAGGGGGAAGGAGAGGTGGGGTGATGCATAAAACCAGAGTTTGATATAAGCACAGGTACCGTTCCAAAAACCAACTATGGAATAGACAAGACCTACACCTTCCTCAGTGAAACGGACTCAAAACCCCATATTTCCCGCAGAGGAATATATCTGACTAGTAAGAATCTTAAAACCTATGTATTGATATGTCTCTGTAAGGGAATCAAGTGTGTCTAGACTGGCATAAACATGGCAGCGAGAATCAGCTCAAACCCACTATAAAAAGGAATTTCAAAAACAAAACAAAAAAACTGGGAAATTCTTTAAATTCCTTCAGGGTCTCTGATGAAACCTGGAATGACCCTATCTACAATGACAGCTGGATGTGGCATAAGGAGGGACACTTGGGTCTGAGACGAATGGTGAGATTGGGTGAGCAAATGCAGACCCTTTAAAGCACAAATGCCTGGCACCCATTTCATGGGTCCCAACTCTCCAGGTTGAAGGGAATATTACTACAGCTATAACATCTACAGGAAACCTAGAGAACGGACACACTGTGAATACGAAAGGTTTCTAAAACTCAACGAATAGTCCCTCTCCTGGTTCTCCGGTTTGACTTTCCATCTGCTTTACTATCAATCTCCCAAATTGGAGAGACAGCCCCTTTAACCTCCTGGTTCGCACAGGTTTCCAATTTGGCAGAGGATGAAAAGGAAGAGGGAGAACCAATGAGAGAGTAGCTGTTAGGCATTTGGACGGGCACATATCACTCTAACTTCCCGGCAGGAAGAAGAATTAACCAAAGACTCAGCCCCCCACCGGGAACCAGCATAGGTCCTGAACCAAAATTTTGGACTTGCGGTCACCTCACAAAAAACGAGATGCAAAATGGAGCTAAGGGGCACAGCAATTCACAAACTGGCATACTAATAAAGGACAACTATCGTCCAAAAATCTGTTGAGGGAAGGCAACGAGGCGGACTTGAAAGCGAGGCAGAATAGCAGGAAACAGATTTCAAGAGGTACGTTGGAATCGCCTTTAAAGCACAGGAAGAGGGGCACAACTACGACAATGATGCACTTGGCCAAAAAGGGCGTATGCGTTTTCTCCTGAATATATTCAGGAGAAAACGCATACGCCCTTTTTGGCCAAGCAAGCAAGTGGGCAATGCAAATCTGCACTACAAAGAAGTATCACTTCCCACCGTTCAAAAGGGACATCCAAAAAATGTGTAAAAACCAGAAAGGCAAGACAGGCCCTGGAGAACAGGGAGCCTTGTTATGCTGATGGGCGGGATGTAAATTGCCAACTGCCTCTCTGGAGGAGTGCATTGTGTTCCCTAAAACAAGTAAAGAACAGAGATAAAGAGCCAAGGGCACTTCCAGTCTAGGGAATATACCTTGGGAATTCTGAAAATCAATAAGACAAAGCCACCCCAAAATTTAGGGCTGCACTGCTTACAAGGACCTCAACTTGGGTACACGTTAAATATCCCAGGAAATATAAAAATGGTTCAAATATTGTGGTACTTACATACGATGGAATATCCCTCAGCCATGAAATCAATGACATAAACCAGTAGCAGCAAAATGGGTGGATTCAGGTACCATGATTCTAAGTGAAATAAGTCACACAGAAAAAGAAACTTATCATAAGATATCACTTTTGAAGATCCTGTAAACATGGCTACACTTGAACTGAGTTAGGAAAGAGAACAGAGTCTCACATTTAGAAAACACTCTTATGCCTGCTTAACGGGGACGGAGAGGTGGGGTGATGCATAAATCCAGAGTTTGATATAAGCACAGGTACCGTTCCAAAAACCAACTATGGAATAGACAAGACCTACACCTTCCTCAGTGAAAGGGACTCAAAACCCCATATTTCCCGCAGAGGAATATATCTGACTAGAAAGAATCTTAAAATCTATGTATTGCTATGTCTCCGTAAGGGAATCAAGTGTGTCTAGACTGGCATAAACATGGCAGCGAGAATCAGCTCAAACCCACTACAAAAAGGAATTTCAAAAACAAAACAAAACAACTGGGAAATTCTTTACAATTACTTCAGGGTCTCTGATGAAACCTGGAATGACCCTATCTACAACGACAGCTGGATATGGCATAAGGAGGGACACTTGGGACTGAGACGATTGGTGAGATTGGGTGAGCAAATGCAGACCCTTTAAAGCACAAATGCCTGGCACCCATTCCATGGGTCCCAACTCTCCAGGTTGAAGGGAATATTACTACAGTTTTAACATGTATGGGAAACCTAGAGAACGGACACACTGTGAATACCAAAGGTTTCTAAAACTCAACGAATAGTCCATCTCCTGGTGCTCCGGTTTGACTTTCCATCTGCTTTACTATCAATCTCCCAACTTGGAGAGACAGCCCCTTTAACCTCCTGGTTCGCACAGGATTCAAATTTGGCAGAGGATGAAAGGGAAGAGGGAGAACCAATGAGAGAGTAGCTGTTAGGCATTTGGACGTGCACATATCACTCTAACTTCCCAGCAGGAAGAAGAATTAACCAAAGTCTCAGCCACCCATCGGGAACCAGCATAGGTCCTGCACCAAAATTTTGGACTTGCGGTCAGCTCACAAAAAACGAGTTGAAAAATGCAGCTAAGGGGCACAGCAATTCACAAACTGGCCGAGTAATAAAGGACAACTATAGTCCAAAAATCTGTTGAGGGAAGTCAACGAGGCGGACTTGAAAGCGAGGCAGAATAGCAAGAAACAGATTTCAAGAGGTAAGTTGGAATCGCCTTTAAAGCACAGGAAGAGGGGCACAACTACGAAAATGATGCACTTGGCCAAAAAGGGCGTATGCATTTTCTCCTGAATATATTCAGGAGAAAACGCATACCCCCTTTTTGGCCAAGCAGGCAAGCGGGCAATGCAAATCTGCACTACAAAGAAGTATCACTTCCCACCGTTCAAAAGGGACATCCACAAAATGTGTAAAAACCAGAAAGGCAAGACATGCCCTGGAAAACAGGGAGCCTTGTTATGCTGATGGGCGGGATGTAAATTGCCAACTGCCTCTCTGGAGGTGTATATTGTGTTCCCTAAAACAAATAAAGAACAGAGGTAAAGAGCCAAGGGCACTTCCAGTCTAGGGAATATACCTTGGGAATTCTGAAAATCAATAAGACAGAGCCACCCCAAAATTTAGGGCTGCACTGCTTACAAGGACCTCAACTTGGGTACACCTTAAATATCCCAGGAAATATAAAAATGGTTCAAAAATTGTGGTACTTACGTACGACGGAATATCCCTCAGCCATGAAATCAATGTCATAAACCAGTAGCAGCAAAATGGGTGGATTCAGGTACGATGATTCTAAGTGAAATAAGTCACACAGAAAAAGAAACTTATCATAAGATATCACTTATGAAGATCCTGTAAACATAGCTACACTTGAACTGAGTTAGGAAAGAGAACCGTGTCTCACATTTAGAAAACACTCTTATGCCTGCTTAAGGGGGAAGGAGAGGTGGGGTGATGCAATAAACCGGAGTTTGATATAAGCACAGGTACCGTTCCAAAAACCAACTATGGAATAGACAAGACCTACACCTTCCTCAGTGAAAGGGACTCAAAACCCCATATTTCCCGCAAAGGAATATATCTGACTAGAAAGAATCTTAAAACCTATGTATTGATATGTCTCTGTAAGTGAATCAAGTGTGTCTAGACTGGCATAAACATGGCAGCGAGAATCAGCTCAAACCCACTATAAAAAGGAATTTCAAAAACAAAACAAAAAAACTGGGAAATTCTTTAAATTCCTTCAGGGTCTCTGATGAAACCTGGAATGACCCTATCTACAACGACAGCTGGATGTGGCATAAGGCTGGACACTTGCGACTGAGAGGATTGGTGAGATTGGGTGAGCAAATGCAGACCCTTTAAAGCACAAATGCCTGGCACCCATTCCATGGGTCCCAACTCTCCAGGTTGAAGGGAATATTACTTCAGCTATAACATGTACGGGAAACCTAGAGAACGGACACACTGTGAATATGAAAGGTTTCTAAAACTCAACGAATAGTCCCTCTCCTGGTGCTCCGGTTTGACTTTCCATCTGCTTTACTATCAATCTCCCAACTTGGAGAGACAGCCCCTTTAACCTCCTGATTCGCACAGGTTTCCCATTTGGCAGAGGATGAAAGGGAAGAGGGAGAAACAATGAGAGAATAGCTGTTAGGCATTTGGTCGGGAACATATCACTCTAACTTCCCGGCAGGAAGAAGAATTAACCAAAGTCTCAGACCACCAACGGGAACAAGCATAGGTCCTGAACCAAAATTTTGGACCTGCGGTCAGCTCATCAAAAACGAGTTGAAAAATGGAGCTCAGGGGCACAGCAATTCACAAACTGGCCGAGTATTAAAGGACAACTATCGTCCAAAAATCTGTTGAGGGAAGGCAACGAGGCGGACTTGAAAGCGAGGCAGAATAGCAGGAAACAGATTTCAAGAGGTACGTTGGAATCGCCTTTAAAGCACAGGAAGAGGGGCACAACTTCGACAATGATGCACTTGGCCAAAAAGGGCGTATGTGTTTTCTCCTGAATATATTCAGGAGAAAACGCATACGCCGTTTTTGGCCAAGCAAAGAAGCGGGCAATGCAAATCTGCACTACAAAGAAGTATCACTTCCCACCAGTCAAAAGGGACATCCACAAAATGTGTAAAAACCAGAAAGGCAAGACAGGCCCTGGATAACAGGGAGCCTTGTTATGATGATGGGTGGGATGTAAATTGCCAACTGCCTCTCTGGAGGAGTACATTGTGTTCCCTAAAACAAGTAAAGAACAGAGCTACAGAGCCAAGGGCACTTCCAGTCTAGGGAATATAACTAGGGAAAAATGAAAATCAATAAGACAGAGCCACCCCAAAATTTAGGGCTGCACTGCTTACAAGGACCTCAACTTTGGTGCACCTTAAATATGCCAGGAAATATAAAAATGGTTCAAAAAATTGTGGTGCTTACGTACGATGGAATATCCCTCAGCCATGAAACCAATGTCATAAGACCAGTAGCAGCAAAACGGGTGGATTCAGGTACGATGATTCTAAGTGAAATAAGTCACACAGAAAAAGAAACTTATCATAAGATATCACTTATGAAGATCCTGTAAACATGGCTACACTTGAACTGAGTTAGGAAAGAGAACAGTGTCTCACATTTAGAAAACACTCTTATGCCTGCTTAAGGGGGAAGGAGAGGTGGGGTGATGCATAAAACCAGAGTTTGATATAAGCACAGGTACCATTCCAAAAACCAACTATGGAATAGACAAGACCTACACCTTCCTCAGTGAAAGGGACTCAAAACCCCATATTTCCCGCAGAGGAATATATCTGACTAGTAAGAATCTTAAAACCTATGTATTGATATGTCTCTGTAAGGGAATCAAGTGTGTCTAGACTGGCATAAACATGGCAGCGAGAATCAGCTCAAACCCACTATAAAAAGGAATTTCAAAAACAAAACAAAAAAACTGGGAAATTCTTTACAATTCCTTCAGGGTCTCTGATGAAACCTGGAATGACCCTATCTACAATGACAGCTGGATGTGGCATAAGGAGGGACACTTGGGACTGAGACGATTGGTGAGATTGGGTGAGCAAATGCAGACCCTTTAAAGCACAAATGCCTGGCACCCATTTCATGGGTCCCAACTCTCCAGGTTGAAGGGAATATTACTACAGCTATAACATGTACAGGAAACCTAGAGAACGGACACACTGTGAATACGAAAGGTTTCTAAAACTCAACGAATAGTCCCAGTCCTGGTGCTCCGGATTGACTTTCCATCTGCTTTACTATCAACCTCCCAACTTGGAGAGACAGACCCTTTAACCTCCTGGTTCGCACAGGTTGCCAATTTGGCAGAGGATGAAAGGGAAGAGGCAGAACCAATGAGACAGTAGCTGTTATGCATTTGGACGGGCACATATCACTCTAACTTCCCGGCAGGAAGAAAAATTAACCAAAGTCTCAGCCCCCCACCGGGAACCAGCATAGGTCCTGAACCAAAATTTTGGACTTGCGGTCAGCTCACAAAAAACGAGTTGAAAAATGGAGCTCAGGGGCACAGCAATTAAC